>NC_062221.1:118971694-119279373 GCF_902686445.1 Sciurus carolinensis | reverse complement strand
ATAAAGAAATTGTGGTATAACACATGGTAATTTTAAAAGTCAAAAACTATACATTGAACCAACTGGAATTTAAAGTAAATTATATATTTCAATCCAGCAGTTCAGTTAAATTGAAAACGAGATATTTCCAAAAGTAAAAAGAAGTCAAAATCATTTTCAAGGGCCAGAAGTAAAGACTCTAACATATAACTAATAACTATATTAGTTATTAGTTAACTATAAAAGCTATGATTTTTGACATTAGAAGTCAATTGTGAAGCTTCTATGTATAACTATAAAATACTTTATTACTATATATATATATGAACTATTGTGTTTAGCATTATATTATTTTAGGAAAAGGTTTATTAATAATATATTTATAAACAAATATATCCAGAAAAATTACATATGCTAATGAAACTATTGAAAGCTGTCATATTCTGTGATATGGTTATGTGTATGTATATTATATTATTGTAATTTAACTGTAATCTAATGGTAAATTTGTTTTTTTGTATGAAGTAAAGCAATTGCCACTAACTGCCTGCCTCATGAT
The DNA here is from genome assembly GCF_902686445.1 of Sciurus carolinensis. Classification (NCBI taxonomy): domain Eukaryota; kingdom Metazoa; phylum Chordata; class Mammalia; order Rodentia; family Sciuridae; genus Sciurus; species Sciurus carolinensis. The sequence continues at coordinate 119,278,835 of NC_062221.1, read as the reverse complement.
CTCAGTGGGAACTGAATTCAAAACCACTGCTGTTGAGTGCAGTATGTGCCATAGGCAATACATGCTCTACTGAAAACCACACTGAAAATGTAGTTATGGTGTGAGAAAAAAGGCATTGAAAATTCCTGTATGCAAAAAAATAGAATTTTTTTGAAACAACAAAATGGTAGCAAGGCAGCAATATTCATTGACACAATATTAGCATGCTAATGAAACTGAAGAATTAGGTTTGGGCCATGATGGGAAGAAGGATATGACTCTGGAAGAGCAACATTCAAGGAGGCTCAAAGGTGTGTTATATTTTATAGAGATAAAACAGCAATTGCAATTTTCAGAAAATATGTCTTTATATCTTGAAAGTCTCCAAATATTATACAGAGGAATTATATAAACATCGATTATTTTAAAAAATCAGAAGGAAGGCAAAAAGACAAAAATAGACATAAAGATGAAAGAAATAAATTTATCATTGAAGTTACATTTTCTGCCAGATTTTTTTGTTCCATATTTTGTACATGGGAAAAATTAATCCCTAGATACATGAAATATAAAGTCACATTAACATCCCTTAAGGGATTAAGTTTCAAATCCTATGAAAGTCCATATGAAAATATCATTCTACAATACAATGTATAGAAATAACTGTTGGAAGAACAAATTTTTTATCTGCACAGCACAGTCAAGAAAAATAAGGAGATCTGAGTTTTGACAAGATGGAGATTTTCTTTCAGAAAATTTCTGCTGTCCAAGAGAACCTTTTGAGAGGTGTTAAAGGCTTACTTTTTAATTTATTACTTATTATTTATTTTTGTTTTTGTTTTTGGTACTAGGCATTGAATCCAGGGGCACTTAAACACTCAGCCACATTCCCAGTCCTTTTTTTATTTTTTCTTTTGAGACAGGGTCTCACTAAATTGCTTTGGGCCTTGCTAAATTGTTGAGGCTAGCTTTGAATTTGTGATCCTCCTGCCTCCTTATCCTCTGTCATTACAGGTGTGCTCCATTGGGCCCAGTCCAAAGACTCCCTCTCCAAACTTGAGTCTCTTTGAAACCCATTTCCCTACTACACCTTGTCTTTGGCTTTTCTCTGGCTTACCTTAGCAAAGAATTCTGCTAAATTAATTTAGTAGGAACTCCTCACTCTTGATGTTCTTCACCCTTGATGTCTTACCAAGTTCATCATCCACTACTACCAAGGTTGAAGTTTGTGATCTAACTTTATGAGAATAATCCTGTTACCAGAGTTTAGCAAGAATTCTGCCACCCTTGAAGTTTACTTTCCAATTTCCCACTCTTTTTGGAGTTGAGTTCACACTTTCCCCTACAGTGAAACTCCTGACCATTATTTGCTGCATTCTTAAGTAATGTCTTCCTTACAATTTTATTGTGTCAGCATAATTTCTATTTTGTAAAAGATGATTTATTTCCCCAAGAAAGGGAATTAAATGAAAACCTTTTTATCACTTTCTTAGAGAAATAGACCTAAGTCAAATATGGCAATGATAAGAAATGCTGGATCATTTCCTATAAATTTTTTAAATTTGAAATGCAAGACTTAGAATAGTAACCTAAAGTGTTATTTAAGAATGTGATCAGATCAGTGAATCTGCTTTTGTCATTTTCAGAAAGTCAAAGACGATTCTCTAGATTCAGTGTAAGAATATACAATACCCTCTGCTTTTGAATTAATAGAAAATATTAGACTAGTTTAGAAAATTTCTTTTCTATTGCTTATGTAAAAGATTTAGATTTCTAAGGCAATTGAAAAATGTATTCTCCAGTCCTATTGTGATTAATTGTGAATAAAACTCAGAAATTTTGCTCATGATCATGATGAGTAATTTCTGCATTTAAAACATTGTCCAAAAACTTGAAAGTTACCATTTGATAACTAAGAAAGCATAAACATATATGCTAACATCTTAAAATACAATAATTAATTTTAAACAATTTTTAAAGTTGCATATGTGAGCATACATAAAGAATTCACCAAAGTAAGGACATTTATGAAGACATTAAATTGTTATCTAATTGTAAAACAGTAAAAGAGGTGAAATATGCTTGAAGAGAAAAAAATTAGATGTTTAAACCAAATTCTTAAATATTCTGATTTTGCAACTCTGGGGAGGGCACTTACTCCCAATTCATTGTCTGAAATTGTCAATGGACATCTATTTCATGCTAAGTCCTATTTTAATATGAAGGATTCATGTGAACAGAAAATATATTCCAGTGGAATAAGTTTATTATTCCCTAACTAGCTGAATAAAAACCATCCCACAAAAACACCTACTTCAAGCTCTAACACTTTTTGATGACTTAAAATATGTTACACAGTGCTAAATTCTTCCCATGGATTATCATTATAATAAGTCTTTATAATAAGAATCTGGCAACAATTTAAGAGCAAGAAAATGAATAGTCTGATTTTAAAAAATGGACAATTAATCTAAGTAAATATATCTCAAAGCAAGTGAATAGTCAGCAGATAAATTTAAAAATCCTCAATATCCCTAATTATTAGAATAATGCAAATTAATACCACAATGAGCTATCACCTGAAACCTGTTAATGGCTGTTATCAAGACAAACAAGGTAAGTATATGGAAAACTGTGAAATCTTATACACTGTAGGTGAGAATATAAAATTAAAAGATAAATAATGTATGATCTAGCAATCCTACTCTTAGATATGTATCCAAAGAAAATGAAATGAGTTTATTAAAATTTACTGGCATTTCCAAGTTTATTGCAGCATGATTCATAAGCAAAATATGGAATCAACCTAAATGTCCATAGGAGGAGGAATGGATAAAAAAATGTGACATATATACACAATGGTATATCATTTAGTCCTTAAAAAGAAAATTCCAAAAATAAATAAATAAATAAATAAATAAATAAAAAGAAAATTCCACAATGGTACAGAATAGAGGACACAGACACAAACCCAAATAAATACAATTTTCTCATACTAGACAAAGGGGCCAAAAATATGCAATGGAGAAAAGATAGCCTCTTCAACAAATGGTGCTGGGAGAATTGGAAATCCATATGCAACAGAATGAAACTAAACCCATATTTCTCACCATGCACGAAACTAAACTCAAAATGGATTAAGGACCTCGGAATCAGACCAGAGACCATGCATCTTATAGAAGAAAAGTAGGACCAGAGCTTCAACATGTCAGCTTAGGACCAGACTTCCTCAACAGGACTCCCATAGCACAAGAAATAAAAGCAAGAATCAACAACTGGGATAGATTCAAACTAAAAAGCTTTCTCTCAGCAAAGGAAATTATCAGCAATGCGAAGAAAGAGCCTACAGAGTGGGAGAAAATCTTTGCCAATCATACTTCAGATAGAGCACTAATCTCCAGAATCTATAAAGAACTCAAAAAACTCTACACCAAGAATGCAAATAATCCAATCAACAAATGGGCTAAGGAAATGAATAGACAATTCACAGAAGAAGATCTGCAAACAATCAACAAACATATGGAAAAATGTTCAACATCTCTAGTAATAAGAGAAATGCAAATCAAAACCACCCTAAGATTCCATCTCACCCCAATTAGAATGGCGATTATCAAGAATACAAGCAACAACAGGTGTTGGCAAGGATGTGGGGAAAAAGGTACACTCATACATTGCTGGTGGGGCTGCAAACTAGTGCAGCCACTCTGGAAAGCAGTGTGGAGACTCCTTAGAATACTTGGAATGGAACCACCATTTGACCCAGCTATCCCACTCCTTGGCCTATACCCAAAGGACTTAAAATCAGCATATTACAGAGATACAGCCACATCAATGTTCATAGCTGCTCAGTTCACAATAGCCCAATTGTGGAACCAACCTAGATGTCCTTCAATTGATGAATGGATAAAGAAACTGTGGCATATATATACAATGGAATATTACTCAGCCATAAAGAATGATAAAATTATGGCATTTGCAGGCAAATGGATGAAATTGGAGAATATCATGCTAAGTGAGATAAGCCAATCTCAAAAAACCAAAGGATGAATGATATCGCTAATAAGTGGATGATGACACATAATGGGGGGTGGGAGGGGTTAGAGTTAGGGTTAGGGAGGGGGGCAAGAATGGAGGAAGGAAGGACTGTATAGAGGGAAAAGAGGGGTGGGAGGGGTGGGAGGAGGGGAAAAAATAACAGAATGAATCAAACACCATTACCCTATGTAAATTTATGATTACACAAATGGTATGCCTTTACTCCATGTACAAACAGAGAAACAACATGTATCCCATTTGTTTACAATAAAAAAAAAAAAGAAAATTCCATCATCTGTGTGGACTGGAGTACTTTGTAAGTGAAATAAGCAATGCACAGAAAGAAAAACACTGTATGATTTCACTTATACATAAATCTTATACGAGTGAAAATCAAGGAAAAGACAACAAAAGAATGCTACCCAAGACTGTAGTAAGGGAACAGAAAGCTAATGGGGTTCAAAGAGTAAAAGGGTTCAAAGATTCACTTAGGCAACATAATAAATTTTTTTGGTCTGTGACACAGCATGGTGAATATAGTTAATAATCATGTATCATATGTATATCTAAATTGCTACAAAAGCACATTTCAAATGTTCTCACCAAAGAGCTGATAAATATATGGTATCACATATGTTAATTTGTTGATTAAATTATATCACACTATTTGCACATATCAAAACATCACATTGTACCTCACACATGAATACAGAAATAAAAAATAATCCTGGCCATATGCATACACTTAAATACATACACACACATGCACACATTAGCAGATGAACACAATGGAAAAGAGATTTTTGCAGTTGACAGAACCTTGAGGTTCTATATCAGTTTGGATGTTCTCTGCTCTGTTGTTTTCTTTTTTTTTTTTTTTAAAGAATTAAGTTGGTGATTTGCAAATTCCTTAAACTCTAGGAGTCCTTTAGGAAAGGACACAAGAATTTGAATTTTTTTTAATATACTTCAGTATAATTTCTACCATATATGAAGAAGGATCAGACCATATAAAGTGTAACATTTGCTTTTGGCAAAAATTGTATAGACTTTTTGGGACACTGTATAAGAAAAATACTATAGCATTTCTTGGTGGTAAAAATATTGATTTATCTTTAGTACCAAATCTTCTTCAGAATTATATGTTAATAAATTGAGTGAGTTACAACATATACTGTAAGAACAGGAATATTTCAAAGAGGAAGTCATACAAATGCAGACTTCAAAAAAAAATCAAGGAACTATGTTTCTTTTACCTACTATTGCAGTGAAGTGTTCCCTAAGGAGAAATTATTTAGATTTAATTAAATGGCAGCTGTACAAGCAGAAGGCTGAGCTAGAACATTTAAACAATCTTATGTCCATGACCTTGACTGAATTTCTGATTTAGAGTTACCAGAATATAAGACAGTGAGCTATGCCCGTGTCTAATCTGTCACCTTCTTCAACGTTGTGTTCAGAACAAACTTTTCCCGGACCCAACTTTGGTAATACCTGGAAATAACAAAGAGACTCACAATCCTCACCTCATACTTGGTACCTAATTGCACCTGTTTCAATAAATGTCTCCTTTCTTTTTTTTTAAATTCCTTTTGCTGAGATGAAGCACTGAACTTACAGCTGCTATTCATTATGTCACTGTATGAGATTTTCTGACTTGATTACTTGCTTAATGCAAACCACACTTTTTCCCTTGTCATTTCTGCTCAGGTTCTGAAATCTTTCTTCTGGAAATGATTTATTTGCAGTTGGTATGTGTGACCTAAACACAATCTTAGTGCTTCCTGAATTCTGACCTGTACCTGAATTCTGCCTGAACAAAAGCAAGCTAAAGTTGATAACAAAGCACATCACGGGTTCTGGGAATTGAAATACAAAATCTTTGACCTAAATCTGCCATAGGTCATGAATAATATTATCAGGAAACTCACTACACAAACTTAGACTCTCCACTTACTGAATCAAATAGAAAAAAAACATTATTTGAAAAATGAATGAAAACCAATGAGCAATAAATTTAACTCCTTTAAAATCACATTGATGATATCATGTGTTTTGTCCTGGTAAACAACACTGAGGTTGAGAGCAAGGCTCTCTTGCCCAGGCTTCATGCTCTGTGAAGTACGGTTCTCTAATCTGTTTCTTTAGAATTTTATTTTAACTATCACCAATAATTGTAACAGGTTTTTAATGTGTAACAGGGATTTTATTTTAAAAGCTTTGCCACTCATTTCTCATCACTAAAGCACAATCTAAAGGAACACCTTCCCCTTTTCTCAATATCCACTCTTACCTCTCCTATGTAGGGTCATGGTGGTCTATTTTAGAAGCTCCTTAGTAGCTTATAGATCTACCTGTTTCTAGTTTAAGGTAATGCTAATATCCAGTTTTTATTATGGTTTTAGAGAATAATATAAATTGACCTATGCCTCTCTTTGTGACCTTTTCTTCAGTTAGTTTAACTGTGTTCCTTAAATCCTAGCCATCCATAAGACTTACCTGCTTTTAGTCATTTGCTCTGTCTCATTTTGAAAAAATTGTACTATCTACTTAGGGAATCTAACTGAAAGGAAATTATTTGGGAAATGATTTCAAATAAGTGAAAAATGAATTTAAATATTTTAAAAATCACAATAACAACAAACATATTGTCCTGCACAGCATACAGCACCACATAATGGTATTTTGGTTAAATACAGATCTTTTATATATTGGTGGTCTCAAAGGATTTTATGCCTAGTGACATTGTAGCCTCTTTAGTTGATGTACAGACACTCTGTGATGTTCATATAATGATGGAATCACCTAATGAGGCATTTATCAGAAGTATTATATAATTAATCAGATAGTTTCATGTTTTGTCTCCTTAATTAAAGGGTGAGTTACATAAGAGGAAGGACCAAGGTACTTCCCTTGTAGTACTATACAGCACCTGAATTTATACTTGACACACAATATATGCTCTATATATAAATGTAAAAAGAATGATTGAAGGATAAGTGTATATTCTAACTGGTGTCATTTATTTAACAGAAGAGGGAAAATATACCTACATTTGTTTTATGGTTCAAAAGTTACATAAGTTTGAACTCTGGTCTAGGTTTTATTTATTTATGTTTTCTATTGTAATGCATTTTCTTTCTTAAACTCTGCCTATCTTGTGAAGACTTTAGTCACTTAAAAATTAACTGAGAATTAATTGCAGTAAAAAAATTGAAACACCTTAACATTCTTTTTCAGGCATTTGAATTTTCTCATTTGATTTACTCAGAGGGAAACTATCAAGGGAGCAAAAGCTAATATATCCTTTGGCACATTTAGAGGATAATTCAATTAATGATTTCATAGATCTAGTTCTGTATGTTCAGTCATATGCAGAATCAGCTATGGCAATTAACTGGATTCAGTCCATGTACCATGGGAATTTAAATGGCTATGTGGAATACTAAATTAGATGTGTGCTTATTGCCAATTAGCCATGACACTTGAAGTGCATTTTTCTATTAAATTTCAACCACCAAGGTATGCATAAATCTTGGCATATTTTATGACCCTCAAGTCAAATCACAAGTCATTTACATTAAGGAATGCCTGTGTATGACTTCTTAGCACATACCAGGTTTCCCTTTTATTTAACATTTATTAATGATATAATCATTCTGACCATAAAAGAAGATTGGTTATAACTAAGGTGAATTATTCATCTTACTAATATTAATCTTTCTTTTAGTCAAATATATCTTTCCTCATATCATGCATAAAGTACAAAAATATTGTGTTTGATGGCTATTTTTTTACATATATATAATTTTTCCATAAACAAATGTTATTATTAGGTATAATTTCATGTATATATCTAGATTTTACATATTAATCTCCATAAAATTTCTTTGTAAGTTATCAAAGGAAGAAAGATTGTTTTTGTATATTATAGAGGTAATTAAAGTTCTTTTATAAATAAAAAATGCCAGTTTCTTTAGACACTGAGTTTTAAAATAGATACACATTTATTCAAATGAAACTATATCTCTGTTTATTAATACCTGACCTGAAATGTTTATATAGACAATGCTTATCATTTAAATGCAGTTTTTAAAATAATTCAAATAAGCAGTCATAAAATTAAATATTGGTCAGCATAAGAAAAAATTGCATACAACACCTGTTTCAGCATTAATGATTAAAGAATAATTGGGACAAAAATCAATCATTTTATTTTTGTCTGAAAAACAATCATGGAAAGAAGGGAAAAGAGAAAGTTTTATAAAAGTCTTTTATGCCATTGAGCTGACCACACCAATAATTGCTTTTTTATTCTTAGAAAAATTTTAGCTAGCATGCAAAAAAACAGATTACCTAAACAAAAAGGAATATCTTCAAATGCCTTGTATCTAATAAACAGTATTTATATTATTTATTTACTACAGTGCTGAGGACTGAACCAAAGCCTCACTCATGTTGAGCAAACATTCTACTGCTGAGTTTGTTAACAAGTTCATAAATAATGATTTAATTATTGCTGCATATTAAGCATTTTAAGATTCAAGAGTGTTAAAAGTAGTCCTATGGAGAAGTGAATTTCTCTCATCAAAACTTCATATTCATCCCAAGGACATAGACAGTTTATTGTGTCCATAACATTAGAACATAGAAAGGACATTTCACTCTAGGTAAGCCACAATATGAAATAAAGGAATTAATGTGAATACATAGTGTCTTAGCAGTCACTGTGTTTTCAATATACAGATTTCATATTATGTTTCTTAGTTTCTACAGCTTTAAAATACTATGAAGATCTTACTTCTTTAAGTTTTTTTTTACCCTTGCTGCTCATTTTTGTACTCTATGAGACATGTAATTAGAAGTACATTAAATTATATGTTATTTTATAATACTTCCAAAGCTGATATAGTAAGTAGACTCTGGCTCCCTAGACTTGTTGAAATATTTGCTTTCAATCATTTATATGTTTGAAAAGTACTAATGCTACTCTATTTTTAGTTATACAATAAAAATATTAAACTGAATAATTATAATTGAAGGTTTTTAAATGAAGATATAGAAATACCATTTGTTCTAATTAAATTAAAACAACTTACTGAAAATCATGTTTTTTTCTTATTCAATATGTGATGATTATTCAAGTAACAGAATCCACTTACAGAAAATGTAAATATGCATATTTTCACAAACCTTAATAGAATTATAAAACTAACTTCACATATTTCTGATAAATATGGCTAGCACAATTGTTTAATGCAAATTCATGAATATCATTTGAAATAATCCAAGACACACACACACATAGATATATATAATTTGAAACTAAATTCAATTCCTGGTTTTAACATAATCTGTTAAAATTAATGAATGTTGAATATGCTATTTATTCTTTCTTATAAAGGATGTGTCCTGATACTCACATAAGTGTATGTTGAAGTGATGTCAACAATTAAAATCACACCATGAAATTCACTTCATTTCTTGCAACACTGGTCCCCTTGTTTCCACTTTTATACCCCTTTCAACCTATTCTTAATACTACAGCCAGGGTCATTTCTGCAAACATAAGCATGGGCAGTTTATTCTCTGCTTAAAACCCTTAGGTGGCTTCCCACCATTTCTAAACACCTCTTTAAGTTATGAGCCCCTGCATCAGTGCTGGCCAATGGAAATGTAATTTTCCATGATGCACGCACAACCACAGATAAGACGTCCAATGTATATTTTTCACAGAGCCATATTAAAAATGAAGAGGTCCTTTTAATTGTGATAATGCATTTTAAACTAATATGCTACTCCGGACTAAAGTGGATCTGCTCTAGTTGTAAATCCAACAACATCCTGAACAGGAAGAAGAGTGGGGGCAATAAACCATGTGCTACAAATGCTCTTACTGTGTCAAGAGGCTAAACATGCTGAAGTCCAAAATTTGTATGTTGAAACTGCAATTCTTACTGTGATGGAATTTGGAATGAAGCATTGGGATATAATAAGATTTTTTTTGTTGAGATCACAAGGGTGGAAATGCTAAAATGGGATTAATGCTCTTGTAAAAAGAGATGTCAAATCTCTTGTTGTGCATGCACAAAGGGAAGGCCATGTGAGGATATAACCAGGAACTATACCCTCACCAAGAACCAACCATACTCCCATACTGATCCCACACTTCCAGAACCCAGAACTGTGAGATGAAATGTCTGTTGTTTAAGCCACTCAGTCAATGATACTTTACTACAGAACCCCAAACTGAAATGTACCCTGACTTTCCTAGGGACAACTGGAATCCCTGTGGCAAGGCCTTCATTCCAGAGTGAAAACGGAAAGCTATGGCAAGGTGGGGTTAAGGTTCAGTGTTTTTGTTAGAGTTGAAGAGGTGTCAAAATAGTGATGAATCCAGAAGTCATACAAAATCATGTTTCCATTTGTTTGTTCATTCATTTCTAATATTTAGCCTCTCAGGGACTAGATATGTATTAAAATACCTTAGAACATCTCACTACCTAGTCTCTGAAATACATTTTAACAAGATTTTATTTGAATTAATATCCGTCAGAGACAGGCAAAATTGTAATAAAAGTAGAATAAGCAATAGAATCTATGCACAGAAGAGAAATTTGAAATTTGATACTTTCCCAGGAAGTTCACATAATGATTGGGTTAAAAAATACAGCTGAGTAATAAAAGACTTTTCACGTTTCTTTTCAAATGTTCTCTTTTAATCATCTATCTGCATGAAGAGATACATTTTACGTTCTCTTTCTGTCCTTGAAATTACCATACATGGTATAAAATCTAAATAGTTGCAGGTAGAAGAACCAAATTTTATCTGCAAATGAGACATCTTTAAAGTTTCAAACAGTCTAAATATATAATGGTGTGTGTAAAAGTCAGGGTCATAAGACAAGATTTTAGGCATAGATATAAAATGTGTGCCTGCTATGACCAAGGAATTTTTGCAATTTCTAAGAGTTTCCTGAAGTAATTTCTTTTAATGTTAAATTCATGTTCATATCTTATCTACCTTATAAGCATGAATCACTATTATATTGAGAGACTTTAAAACTTGCATAAAAAATTACTGGATAAGGCACACATCTATTAATTCCATGGAATGCTTATAAATATGGAAGTAACATGAATCAGAATTACAAGATTAGCTAGTATTCCCATAACCTTACTATGTATCTGATATTGCTAACTACTTCTTTTATAATACAGAGAAAGCACATTTACAAATTGCTATTATGTCTAACATTAATTAAAAATCAGCTGCAGCAAACTCAATTAGAAAAAAATGTAAATGAAAAATTCAATATTTCTTAACATGCATTGTTTCCATGTTACTGTTAAATTAAATTTATCACATAAAATAATTAAGTCTAATTAATAGTTAATATGTAATGACTACCTAGTCACAAAACTTAATGATATTCTAATTATAATCAAACGTACTGTGTAATTGGTGCTTATTGCATTAAACCACATAACACACGCCTGTTATCTCTTTGTTTTCTGAATTGGAACTTTAGTTCAACTCCTGCTTCTAAGTAAGGTAACACCTTTGAAACAGTGAAAATGAACTGGCAGTATGCCAAGGAATCTGCTTAAGCTGAACAACAAAAGAAGTTTTGAGCAAAAAAAGGCCTAATCTTTTAACACCTTAAGTTTAGTGCTATTATAATAAATGATGCTGGTATCAAGTTATAAATGACTTGATTCTTTTCCAGTAAGTCTTAGCAACATTACACTGTAGGTGCTCAGTTTAGGTGATAAAGATTCTTAGTGTAAGATTTTTTGTGACACTGTGTAATGTCTCTTTAATTTTCATAGGGTCTGTAAGTGTTTTTGATAAGAAAGGTGCATAATAAAAGTATTTTAGGCATATCTAATATGTGTTTAATTACAATAATAGCTTCTCATTGCTTTTCACATAATGTACTAAGAAGTGTATTACTATTATACATTTGTTTCTAAATAGCCTATTTAATGCCAACTAGGTTTCAATTACCAAAAAGTAAACTTACTAGATAACTTCCATACATATCATGGTTGTTTGGTTGTAACATATGACTAAATTAATTAGCAGAAGCAAATCCTAAAATGACCCAAGGGAGAATTTATCACACAGTAGATTTCAAACAGAGATTTTAGAATGCTTGCCCATGGTTCATGGAGTAAAGAAAAACTCACTTAAAATGAATGAAAAGTATAAACTGTGAGCAAAGAGACAAGATACAAAACAGAACAAAACGAAAACTTTACAACTAAAAACTAATAATTTCTGTAATAAAACACTCATTCTATAGGCTCAATTGCAGAAAACAGATGATGGAGTAAAGAGTTATAGGGAAAAAATAAAAATGTGATGTGAAAAGTCCTGGAACAGAGGTAGGTCTATGAGGTGTCTCTTGGCCTCTGAAGTAATTTTGAAAGGTCTTACGTGTAAGTAAAGTCATAATGTGAGGAGGAGATTATAGAAAAAAATATTTGAAGTAATGACCCAGAACTGCTCAAGTATTTTTGCAAATATAAATCTACAGATTGAAGAAGTTCAGCACACCCTGAACAGGAAATTTTAAAGAAAAGAATACCTAGACACATTTTAATTGTATGGACAAATGACAGCCATAAATAAAATACATAAAAATGATACATGGCAGACATAAAAAACAATGCAAATTACTTGGATCATCTTAGGGAAAAAAAGAGAAGAGTAGAAGAAAGTGGAAACAACGTTTTAAAGAAATTTAAACCCAGAATTCTTACCAACAAAAATTTTTGGAAATAGGATGGTGCAGGAGTTGATCTTTCTACATGTAAAAAAAAAAAAATCTAATAGACTTTATTCCAATAACATCTGCTGTACAAGAAATAGAGAAGAAATTTGTTTAGACGGATGGAAAAATTAGACTTTCAAGGAAAATGGAAGATCCCCCCTCAAAAAATGGTATTTATATAAGTAAATACAAAATATATTTTTCTTTTCAGTTTTAAAAAATTTTTGTGACTATTTAAAATTAATATTATAATTTGGGGGAGATTGTTGATGGACTTGGATGTAATATATACAACATTAATAATAAAAAGTTCAGCTGATAAAGGCGAGTGTAAAGTAACCCATGTGATAAGAATGCAACCCAACATAATTTGGGGAATGCAAATAAAGCAAAGTTCAGCAGAAGAGTTGAGTTTTGCATGACTTTTTAAAGAAATTCAAAATATCCCAAATAAATTCCCTAAAAGTTCACTTTAAAAATTTATACATGAAGAGCAAAGTGAATATAAAATATAAAGAGAAAGGAGATAATGAAAACAAAACAGAAATTGTCAAACTAGAATAGAGATAAGTGCCGGAATTTATAAATTTTAAAAAAGTAAAAGTTAAAACTTGGAACAGATCAACAATCTCAGCAAATGCATAGCTAGATAAATAAAAGTACTTTATCAATAAGTTATGTAATATCTAATAGATAAATAAATGGAAAAGTAATGAAAAATTCAACAAATGGACGAAAAATGGACTGTAGATCTTAATGTAAAACCTAAGTCCACAAATCTTTAAAAAGAAAGCATAGATAGCAGTCTCCCTGACCTTCTACAGGTAATGGTTTCTCAAATTGAATACAAACAGTATGACCTGAAAAGTTCAAATTTATGTATTTGATAAATTGGTATTGACTAGTCAAAATAAATAAATAAATAAATAAATGTGTGTGTGTGTGTGTGTGTGTGTGTGTGTGTGTGTACAAACTCTATGTTAAAAAGCCAAAGAAACTGGGTATGGTGGCACATGCCTATAACCCCAGTGGCTCAGGGGGCTGAAGCAGGAGGATCACAAATTCAAAACCAGTCTCAACAATTTAGTGAGGCCCTAAGCAACTTAGAGAGACTTTTTCTCTACCTAAAATATTTAAAAAGGACTGGGGATGTTCCTTAGTGGTTAAGTACCCCTAGGTTCAAACCCTGTTACCACTTGAAAGGCTGAGGCAGGAGGATCTCTCAAGTTCAAGGGCAGCCTGAGCAATTAAACAAGACCCTGTCTTAAATGAACAAAAAAGTAAAAAAACAAAACAAACAAACAAAAAATCACAAATGGTTGCAGATGCAGTTTATTTTCACTAGGGAGACAATAGATAAATAAATTTTAAAAAATAGAAAAATAATGTTTAAAATATTTATCTCATCCAGAAGGAAGTATATACCCACATGATTTTCAAAAATATTCACAAAGGTGATTTACATAATATCTGATATCTGAAAATGAAAAATGTCCATTAACATGTCCTAGAATACTTCTATTATAGCTATATAATAAATTAAAAGGAAGAAATATAATAAATTATTGATTTACACATATGTATGCCAATGAATATATTAACTGAAAAAGCTCAGAGAAGATAAATCATGGACCGGGAGAACATATTTATAAACAATACATTTGCCAAGGTATTATTATTCAAAACATATAAGGAAATGAATTCAACAGGAATAAAAGGAATTATGTGATTTTAAAACAGGCAAATGACCTGAACCTACATTTCTCCAAAGAAGATAGTCAACAGGCCAACACATGGAAAAATACTCATCTTCACTAATAATTAGGAAAATTCAAACTAAAACCATCATGAGGCATCACTCACACCTGTTAGAATAGTTAAATTAAGGGGATAATAGAGGATTCAGAATAAAGGGAACAATCTTTTTACTTTGAAGAGGATTCAGGATAAAGGGAACAATTTTTTACAGTATACTGTCAGTAGGAATGTAAATTAGTGTTGCCACTATGGAAATCTGTGTAGAGATTCTGCAAGAAAAAACAGAACCACCATATGACCCAGTAATCCTTGGGGGTACATATCTAAATGGGAATAAAATTAGCACCCTCTAGATAATCTGTTCACCCACGTTCACTATTATTCAAAACAGTCAAGATATGCAATAAATATTAACGTCCATTAAGGATAAAAGTATAGAGAAAATGTGGTATTTACACACATGACTTACTCTTCAGTTATAATAATGGGGAAATCCTGTTATTCGCAACAACATGGATGAAACTGGAAGGCATTATAGCAAGAGAAGTAAGTCAGGCATAGAAAGACAAATATTGTATGATCTCACTTATATGTGAAATTTAATAAAATTGAGTTCATGATTTGTAGAGTTGAATGATAGTTACCAAAGGCTGGAGAGGGGAGAAGGAAGGAGAAGGGAAGTTGGTGATCACAGGGTGCAAATTTTCAAATAGACAGGAGATACAGGTTTTGGGGTGGATTGCATAGCCAGATGACTATCATCAATAATGTATTGTATAGTCACAATAACAAGAGAGTAAATTTCAAATGTCTCACCATAAAATCAATTGGCAAGAGAAGCAGATATATTGATCATCTTAATTTAATCATTGCATACTATATACATACATCCAAACATCATGTTATGCCCCATAAATATATATAATTATGAGTTGCCAAAGTAATAATAATACAGTTTTTAAAATCACCTTGTATACCATAAATGCATACAAATTTTGGCAATCTGTCCTAATGAATATAAACCAAGACATTTTAAACTATGAAACAAATTAATATCATATGATTATTTATATGTAAATCATAAAATGTACAAGGAAACTATATAATTTTATGTTGAGCTTTAGGATAACCATTATCTCAGAACACTTAAGCTGAAAATAACGATTTAAACCTATAAAGGAGGAATGAATTTGGGATCAAAAGAAACTTGTACTTTGTTAGAAATCAGCCCTTGAAAAATAGATACCCTAAGTATTTTTATATGAAATTATTCATTTTATTAAAAGATTACAATAGCAAGCAATTCATACTAAAATATGAATACTTCCTCCTTTGTTCATTCTTAATAATATCAAGGGCTATTTGTTGATCTCTTTTTTAAGACCTGTAATGACAATCAAATGACTATTTTGGAAGTGGCCTGATATTAGCACAGTTTATCATTTTTATTATTTTCTATATATTAAAATCAGTGATAACTAAAAATAAAACATTATATATTAGAATTTCACATTATTTTCAAATTTTTCTCCACCTATCACTTTCAAATTTGAATATGCATTGTTGATTTAAATCTGTTAGTTCTAGCATTCCAATAAAGCAGGAACTATGATTTATTCTTCTTTGCGTCTGTTTTCACTCATCACAGAACCCGAATTGTAAGGTAGATTCAGTTGGCTTTTACATTTATTTTCAGTGAGCTTTAGAATAGAGAAATTACATATTATAGTTTAGGTTTTTATTTATTTCATACAGACACCTATGCAGTCATGCATGGAGGATAATACAGAAGTCCCAGTGTATCTTTTATTGATATGGCTATGCTTGAGGAAAAGCACTTTTTAATGGTCGCGTATAAGGATGCCATAAAAAGGAAACCCTTTATTTCCTAAAGAAAAAATTTGACATCTGAAGAATGCAAGTTATTCTGCTGAATAGCACCCAATTTTAGGACTAGCATATTAACTAGTTTTAAGTCTAGTGTTATGAGTCATTCTACCTTACCCTGTCTTGGAAATATCAATAATGCCCATGTTTCATAAGCTCCACTATTTTGAGTACTTGCAACAGGGATTTAGCAATAGTCTTATATGTCAAATAACTTTTAATTTATTTTTAAAATGAAAAGGGAAATAAATCCTAAATATTATTTTATTAACAGAGTAAGTTGTTCAGCTTTTTTTTGGATAGTTGGAAGAGGCCAATAGTATTCTAAGAATTTCTATTAAAAAATTATTGAATGCTTTCTACTGTTAATCATATATTAAAACCTTAAGTTTCTATTTATTAATATTAACATTAAACAAAGAAACAAGTCATAAAGGAAATTTTGTTCTAAATATACATATTTCAAATTATGAATTACAAACAGGTGAAGTTTGAGAAATACTTTCATTTTTTTCCCCAGTGCTGACCTGAAAAAAAAATATACCTACAATGATGAAAAAATAGCACCAAACAATATTAGGGAGGAAAAACATGTTAAGTAATTTGTTAGCATTACTTCCTCCTTTGTTCATTCTTAATAATATCAAGGGCTATTTGTTGATCTCTTTTTTAAGACCTGTGATGACAATCAAATGACTATTTTGGAAGTGACCTGATATTAGCATAGTTTATAACTATGTAAAATAATATAGTTAACTTATGTCAATTCTTGATAAAGTGTTTTCTTTCTAAAGGGACTCTCAATAGAAAATGTATCCTTTTTTTCACAGTTACTATTGCTTTCTATCAATATTAATGTACCAGAAATACGCCGATAGAAATGTTTTGTCAACAAGAGTTATCTCAAACATTTCTACTAACACAGCTATGTTCCTTCAAGCATCAGAGAGTTTCCAACACTGATGGTTCATAAATATTTATTGAAAATGATGCTAAATTTCTTCCTTTTAAAATAACATATATAGTAACTTATTCTAAAATTCTATGCAATGACTTAAAATGAACTGTGAAAGCCCAGCTTGCATTAGCCTTCTTGTTTCTCAATCTCATAGTCATGAACACATTCTTTCAAATTTACTTCAACAAGAGGCCCAGTAATAGTCCTATTTTCAAGACAGATAACAAACACAATTTGGATAAAATATAAGTACTGATATATTTCACTTTATGGTAGTGTTTCATACCTTAAGAAGATGCAAAATAATTCAAAAAAAGAACTTGAATAAGGAATGAAAATGGTCTCTGCATATCTGAGAGCCATGTTATACTTAAAAAGGCACACATAAAAATCAAAGGAGTTATTGACCATTACCGATAACTGTATGGTTTGGTTGATGCTCAGTTCAGGGTTAAATAAATAAAAAAGAAAGAAAGAAAAGAAAAGAAAGTAATCATTTCAGGATGGACCATTAAATATGCAGCCCTGTGAAATGTTCCTTTACCTCCACTAGATGTCTCTAATAACTGACTTTGAATGTCTACATTCCTTCTAAATGCTTTTCATTAAAGATTGAAACAGAAACTGCACATGCATTTTGGTTTTCTCACAGAAATCATATTTTTCAAGGCAGACAAAGTTGCTTTAATAAACACACAAATCGAAAATAACTTACATTCAATATCAAGGTACATGCTCTTTTGATGTCCTCCAATTCTACTGGCTGCTTCACAGTCGTACCTCCCTGAATCTGACAGCTTTACATCTTTAATATGCAGTGATGAGCTTCCGTGTTGCCCTTTGACTTCGATGCGGCCGTCTGGGCTCTGTTTACATTGATTCAGGAAAAAGAAAGATTTTATGCTTGTTTGTCTAAAATGATCTCACATTCATGACGCTTATTAAATATTGCATATAAATGAAAATAAACTCACACTGCAATTTTTAAAAATTGCAAAAGTACTGTTTCTGCATTTTGTATCTATTGTTCTTTAGTTTATCCACTTCATCTGCTGACTTGCTTACAGGGACACTGATATGTAGTAAACACTTGGATACATATTTTATCAAACACTGGTATTTAGTATGCTCTTTCCTTTTTAAAAAGTTTTCATATTCTTCTTGGAAGGATTTTGTTGGTTTCCAATTATATTTCTTGTGAATATAAAGTGCTCACATGGTTTATTCAATGCTGTCTAAAAACTACCAATAAAAATCATATTTCAGCTACACTTTGGTTACATATTTTGTCTTATTCTTCATTTTTGAGTGAGTAAAGCAGCATTGCACATAAACAAAATTTACACCATATTCATCAGAGATAAATGATTAAACACATAGTCATCACAATCTAAGGTGTTCTTAGGAAGTCACTGGAAACAATATGGAAATGATTAATCATTTATTTCAGGGATATTGATTCAAATCAAGGAATTGCTTACAATTGAATATTGTATAGATTATATTTCCAGTGGGAATTCTTGTTGCAACTTAACTAGCATACTGCATAGAATTGTTTTCTTCAATCATTTAAACACCTTTATAACACTAATACATAAACACAGCTAATATAGTGATTGAATTTTACTTCAGATACGAAATATAGCAAACTTTTAACATTTTATAATTCATTAGAAAATATAGTTTACTATTTTTGATTGATTTTTTCAGTGTTTGAAGTGTTAGTGCCTCAACGAATTATTATATACTATACATATGGTTTGAAAAACGTCTTTATCTTACAAAATGATTAGTTTTCTATGTGACTGAGATTCACATAAATTTCAGTACACGTGTGAAAATTGTTTCATAAAAACCTGGTTTGTGATTATTATCAAATAATTTTTTATTCATATCAAAGGCTATTTCAAAGATATTTTTCCATCATAATATTGATTAGGGGCACAGTAGAATTACTTTTCTTGTCTTAATTTTATTTATTAATATAGTTATTAGTTGATTTTAAATTTAATTTAAATTGGTAATTTAATAATTAAATTATCTAGTTACTCCTATTTTTTTTTACTATCAGAAAGATGGTGTTCAAAACCAAGCAACTTAGATTAGAATTTCTATACTAAAAATGTATCTACCAAAATCTAAATATTGCTAAAATATATCTAATTTTCAAGAAGTTCAGTTGTCAAATATATTTAATTAGTTGAAAGGACAGAAAATGAAAATCAACAGAAGTCTAAAATTGGAATGAGTAAACCCAAAAGCCAAATTACCAATTTCTTACACACGAGAACTACAAGATTTTCATAGTCTCATGTCTCTGAGCCAGCCTTCTTTCTTTAAGCACTGACTTCTCTGGTTCTCAGGACACCCACATTTGCCCAGTGTTCTCTCAATTTCACTTTAATAACTACCCCTTAGTCTCTGCTGCAGATTCCTCTCACTGTGGAGGAACCCTGGATTCTATCCTGGATTTTATTCTCTTTTCAATGCACACACTTCATTTAGGCCCTGTCTTGCCTGCCTGCAGCTAAACTGAAGCCCTTTGATGGATGTTCCTCCAGTCAGAAACCATCTTTCCTTGGAGATATAGAGTCAGACATCTCACTTCCAGGGCATGACCCTTTGAGATCTACCTCAAATCAGAATGCACAGGTCTAAAATCATCAGCTCCCTTACATAGCTACAATTTGTTCTTTTTTTCAGGGAATGATAGTAATTATTTTCTAAGACCCAATCTATATACTATGTGCTCATTCTTAGATAAGTCTCTGAAATTTTATTTATTTATTTATTTATTTATTTATTTATTTTCCAAGGGCTGAAAAGTGTGAGTCTTCCAACCTTCTCAACTTTATCCTTTTCTGTTTTCAGAAACAATATTTCCTTCAACCTTTCTGTTTTCCACCTCACCTGTTCACAGTCTTTTGTTGCACTGCTTTGAGCATAATGACAGATATCTCTGGATTTCAGAGAGAACAATTATACTTTCAGATTGAACATGACCCAGAAGGACTCCCAAACCCTGTAAAAGCCACTGAAATGATATTGCCTATGTTTCTTTGACACAAAGCCATTCCAGCTACAGGTAGTATTTCTTGTGTAGCTGTGAATAATTTAAAAAGCAACCAATCTTCTTTTTTGTTTTTTTTTGTTTTTTTTGCGGTGCTGGGGATTGAACTCCAGGCCTTATGCTTGCAAGGCAAGCACTATACCAACTGAGCTATCTTCCCAGCCCTCTTCTTTTAATTCTCACGACAATTTCAAGAATATTTCTTTTCCCTGGTCTCTATAATTATAAATATTGTACATAAAATCAGTATGATATTAGTAAAAAAAATATTGCTAATTCAAAGTTATTATCCATATGTATAAAATTATTAATAGAAATTCTGAAAAAACACAAACTTTAAGAAAATGTGTGATTCACTGGAAAATTATTATTTTCAGATTTAACAGTGCATTCATAGAGATATGCTATGTGCTTTTAACTCAAATACTTGCACTGGAAGACTAAAGTCATTCCTTCACATATCTGACATTCTAAAGGACATCTTCTTTCTTTGTGCTATAAAGAGACATTGCACATATCTGAAAGAAAATTCATTTATATCTTGGCTTTGATTCAGTACCTAGAGAACATTCATTTAAGACATCTGATATTTGATTGAGACAGGTTAATGGACATTTTAGCCATCTACCTAGTATTTCCAGGTTCTATCACTGAATTAAGTAAGGTGATTAGAAAGCAAATTGTCTGACTGTACATTATTATCCCTACCTTTCATAGAAATGCACACTCTGAAATTTGATTTGCTGTTATATTCTTTGCCTTTCTAGAAGGTCAGTTTAAAAACTTCTTATTTGAATAGTAGTTCAATATTTTGTAAATTGATTATAAGCTTAAAGTTTACTGTCCTTTTAAGTATTACCTAATCAAATATCTTGAATTTAGTTGCATCTTAAAATTCTGTTGGCAATTTTAGTTGTAGCAAAATTAAAATTATACATAGTGCTATGTTTATAGGCTTTTTTTGTGATCTTAGCAAATAGGTGTTTATTGCCAAATTTAGAATTTAATTGTAGTAGAGAGCACATTTGAGGAGCCCTGCATTCCTTCTCCCTCTACACTGTCGTTGAAAATATTTGGAGTCATTGATGCCTTTGGCCTTTTGAGAGAGATCTGTATCATGTTGCTGAGACACTTAACAATCATGTGGGTATTCTGTGCACTTGCTCTACACAAAACAGGCACTGAGGAGGCAACATCAAGCAAAATGGAATAGTTCTTACTCTTAGTGGCATTAAGGTCTAACTGTGAAGACAGATATTAATTGTAAAATAGTCCACAAATTGTGAAAAGCATCATGCAGGAGCACTGCTGTTCCTTCTTGGGGGTTAGTAGAGGAGGTGTATGTTCCCTGAAATACTGAAGTGTGATTGAATCTGAAAATGTTGAGAGGGCTGGTGATAAGAAGAGAATTCTAAGCAGACTCTTCCAGGAGACAAATGGAAGAACAGAAAATGCCAGCAGACAAACAGGAGGAGCTAAAGAGATGTAGGGTCTCATGATGTGCATCAGGTGAATAGAGACTGCATGCAGAACCCAAGACAAATGCAGACACAAAACACCTGCATCTAATTTTGTACCCCTGAATTGTATATCATATGCTTCATTCCTAATGGCATTATTTCTCTAAAAAGTCAATTAAACCCAACTTCACACATTTAAAGCACAAAGAAAACCTGCTAAAGTGTATGCAAAAAGAAAAATAATCTCCAAATTACCATTATTTATCTAAATTTCTCCAAATTATGTTAGTACTGCATTGAACAATTCCTTCAGTCATCAAATAATTTTAATGGAAAGCTTTTCTTCCCTCTTTTAAGATTCCTATATTTGCTATTACTATCAATTTTCTTTCTTCTGGGCTTGTTCCCAGGTTCCTAATTCTCTATCTTGACTTCATGAACTGAACTTTTGTACAATTACCCTTCCTCCAAGCAGTATAAGTCAGTGCAATAAAGACTAATATGTGCAATAAAAGTTCTGGTTGTTTTTCACCAGGTCCTAGTGCTATTTTCTTTCTCTTTCACAATCAAAATTCATTCAACAATAAGATTTAATATGATAATTATAACAGGTAACATGTTGGATAAATGGTAACTGTTATTCAGAATTTTAAGTGTTTTCCACTCATTAGTTATATTATTCCCTATGATTCTACATGGCATTGGGACTAGTAGCCTCATTTTCAGAAGACTTTAAGGCACAAAACATTAAATTACCTACGCAAGTCCTATAATCTATAGGATATAAGTGATAGCAACTTCCTGCCCAGCCTGCCTTGCCCTAGAGTTTTTGATCCGAAATACTTTTTCTGTATGCCTCACCATGTAAGGCAAAATTGTAACGATGTTGAACTGCACATGGTACCACAGCTAGTGGTACACAGGGACTGGACTAGATTCTGGGGGTAGAAAACTTGGTAACAAAGGCACAGCTATTGGCACCTCAAGTAATCATGCTTAGAATGGAAATGACAAATTATGATCATGCTTGTATAGATGTGATTCAGCAAGAAAATCTAGCATGATCTACAGAAGTGACGAAGAGTTTCTTCCATGTATTTCTAAACAGAAGGACCAATAACAATAATAATCCGCCAAGAGTTTGGCAACAAATTTTCAGGCCCACAGAAAAAATTAAATGTGATTTCTTATTCAAAATGTATTAAAATTTCAAGATGACAAGGGCAGCATAATAAAGTCAGCATTGGGTGCTCCTGAGTGTGGACCTCTGTGCAGTCACACCTGTTGGATGTCCGTAAAGTCAGCTCTGGCCAAGGGAATCAGGACAAAGTAGAAAGGAAATGGAAACTATGTAGGCCTAGACTTGAGAGAAAAAAATTATGTTCAAAGAGTTGAAAGAACTTCACTGAAGCTGTTATATTCAACATGATATGAAGAAAATTAAGTTGAAGAAGTTAGAGAAATAAAATAGATTCTGATTAAAAAATAAAAAACACTCAAAAGCCAAGGGAAAACTAAAAAGAACATGAAAACATATGCGATATCATTAGTCCTTAGAGAAATGCAGACCATAACCTTATACTCCTTTCTTCAAACTGGAGTGATCTTAATACAAAAACCTAATAACAAATGTTTGAGTGGATGAAGAGAAGTTAGAAATCTCATACACACCATGTGGGACTGTAAAATAGTACAGGTTTTTTGAGAAAAGTCTGATAGTGCTTCAAAATGGTAAACCTAGAGTTACCAATTATATTCCCAAGAGAGTTAACAATTATATTCCCAAGAGAAAAGAAGATGTATATCCACACAAAAACTTGTACATGAGTATTTATAATAAAATTATGCATAAAATCTGAAAGTTAAAACATAACCAAATGTCCATCCACTGATGCATGGTTTAAAAATCCATATAAGGAAATATTTGGCAAAAAAAAAATGGTGTTAAGTGTTTACATTTGCTTCAACTTGGACAAAACTTGAAAATAGTTTTCTAAGTGGAAAATGTCATTAACAAAGGCTAAATATTGAATGACTCCATGTATTTGAATTCTCCAGGATAGGTAAAGCCATACAAATAAGATGCTATAATGGTTGACCAGGACTGGCAGCGAAATGGGAGGTGGTGGTAAGTTAATTGGGAATGAGAGACAGAAATGTTCTAAAGTTGATTTGTCTGATGATTCCACAGCTCTAGGAAAACACTAAAGATTATTAATTGTCAACTTAATGGGTCAATTGTATGCAATCTAAACAATGTAAGTTATGTTGAAATCACACTGCTAAAATATGAAGACAAGGGGAGGAGTTTGGATGATTTAACAATAATTAGAAAAGGATAAGAAAAATTTCAGGAAGATAAATAAGGTGTAAGCATTTGTAATTTGAAAAGATCTCTCTTGCTGCAAGGTGAAGGATAAATTAGAGAGGGTATTATGGTTTGAGTGTTTGTATTACCCCCAAATCCATGTGCTGAAATCCTAAATTCCAAGATGATGCCATTAGGACATGACACCTTTGGTAGTTAAACAGTTCATGGCAAAGCATTCTTGACTGGTATTAGTACCAGTGTCCTCAATCAACATCAGATCTTTCCTGCCAGCCCTTTGAGACTGGATTTCCAGGTCTCCAGATCTATAGAAATAAATTTCTGCTGTTTAAGTCACTTAATTTGTGGTCCTTTGATATGGCAGTTTAAATATACTAAAACAGTGGCAATGAGATTCACTGGAAAATTTCAGTGATAATGTCCTGGGGAAAAGTAGTGTTAGTGGACATGGAGAGAAATGAGTGGATTCCAGAAATAGATGGAGGGGAAACTGGCAGTGTTTTGTTAATGATTAGAAAAGAAAGGAAAAAGGAAATACATATAGGTTTCTGTCAAAGACCTCTAGATGGAAAATATCTTAGTAGATTGTTATATGTATAGCAAAAAATACATATGTATGCATATATGCATATTTTAACATAATCAGCTATATTTTCATACTCTGCATATATTTCATCCCATATTATGAATCTGGTATTTTAAAACTAATACCTAAAATTAAATATGGTAAAATTAAGTGTAAAAATTAGAATAAACCATTCAGAGATGGTTTATTAGACTAGGTGCATTCCAACTAACAATTATCAAAATGGTGATTTCCATGTGACCTGAATATTTCATATAACTTCCTGGATGTGCTATTTTAATATATTAGTTATGGGTATACACTGCAAGACCAAATTGGACAGAGTAACATACTGGGTCTATCTCTTGAAAGTATATTGCACGAGATAAGTACTTAGACTATAATCCTGGAGATAACTACTGTACTTAACTGTACCTCAATCTCTCTTTCTGTATAATTCATTAATAAGAGTATAGATTTCATGGGGTTGCTATGCTGATTAAATCAGTGAATATTCATAAAGAGTTCAGCATCTGTTGAGTACTTTATAAACTGGTACAAAAATCTGATCTCAACCTAAGCAATAAATATATGGATCTTATGTAACTAGTTATTTTATTTTGTTTTCCAAAATTATTCTATGTATATTCTATCCCAAAAAGAAATAATGATTCTCCCATCATCCACTTAATTAACAGTGCATTATTGCTGCCGGACATGTTTCTTGATCTCAGGAATGGCATGCAAATTATTTTTACACAATATATTCCATTGGAAAATGTGAAATATTCAGTAAAGAGTAAAGTCATAATCAGTGTAAAGGACTACTTGAGGGCAAGAAAATCACTGTCATGGTTTAGACATGAAGTGTCCCCTAAAAGCTCATGTATAAGACAATGCAAAAATGTTTAGAGGCAAAATGATTGAATTATGAGAGGTTTGACTTAATCAATGCATTAAATTCCCTAATAGGGATTAG
The DNA here is from genome assembly GCF_902686445.1 of Sciurus carolinensis. NCBI lineage: Eukaryota > Metazoa > Chordata > Mammalia > Rodentia > Sciuridae > Sciurus > Sciurus carolinensis. The sequence goes on along the minus strand of NC_062221.1, from coordinate 119,253,035 downwards.
CTAGGTAGTAACTATAGGCTGGCAGGTGTGGCTGGTGGAAGTGGGTCATGAGAGGTTACATTTGGGTTATGTATTTTGTTATAGGTCAGCAGAGTTCTCTGCTTTCTGTTGCCGTGTCTTGATCTGTTTTCCTCTGCTATACCTTTCTGCCATAATGTCCTTTGTTAGCTTGGGCCCTGAGGAATGGAGTTGGCTGTCTATGGACAAAGAATTCTGAAACCAAAAGCTCCCAAATAAACCTTTCCTCCTCCAATTGTTCTTGTCAGGTATCTTGCTCACAGCAGCAAAATACTGACCAAAACAATCACTACTAGTAAATGATAAAACACATCACACGATCCCATTTGTTCATTATCACAATTATTTATTATGATCATTAATTATTATTGGAATTCTAAAGAAGTAAATTAGAAAAAGAAAAATGTGAACATACAGTGTGTGATCATAATTTTGGCATACATATTGGTTTCTCTGAGAAAATATTTTTCAACCAATATTTTTATGTTGTGTCTTCCATGTATAATTTTAACTGAATGAGAAAATAAATATTTGATACTGTTATTATTTAGAAAATTCAGTACATATGAATTGGAGATAAAAGTATGGTACTGGAATAGAAATCCAGCACTTAGAAAATCCAACTGAGTCCAGATATCTATCTATGCAACATTTTGTTTTTTCAAATGTTAAGTAGTAGAGAAAAATAAGATGATTTTGGACTTCCAATGTTGTGGCATATTGTCTATAATTGGAAAGAAAGTATGAATGGGCGTCAATAAGGGATAAAGAAAGAGGTCAAGAAAATACTGAGATCTCAGAATTACATCTATTATGAGGTGAAATTAAGTTTCATGTCACACCACAATGAAAATATTAGAACAGAGATCTGAAGGAATGTAGAAATTGTATTCTAAAACTCTTCCTATTCAACATTATAGCATGGTCAGACATACTGTGATGATTTATGCCATACATTTGAACTTAGCACAAAGACACAGATAGCAGTTTATTAAGTCATACTGTATTTGAAGTAATGCAAGAACTCGTAAGAACAGCATTATTTCAAGGTCTTGAGGAAGCCACAGGTCATATGCTTCAACATTGTTTAATCCAAAATTTAAAAATTTTTACTATCTAACCCAATTATCAATTTTTCTTTTTGGAAAGAAGATACATATTAAAACTGCTAGAATTAAAATGGCAAAGTATTGGTAATTATTAAAGCTGTGTGATATATACATATGGGATTTCTTGCGCTATTCTGTGTTGTGCCTTGTTTTAAAATTGCATTTTGCATTTTACCATGGAAATTTTCAAACAGTACACAACAGATGAAATCTATTCCTGCAGGCTTTTTCCTGAATCAACACAACATGTACAGCATACCAGAATCCAGATTCTATTCCAGAGCTTGCTGCTACAAACCCAGAAGTTTTTGTATTGAAAAACCCTGAGATTTGGGTGACATTTGTACTACAGAGTTGCCATAGTACAGATTGAGTAATGCAGAGAATTTAATACTTGTTTCTTTTACCCACTGGTAGTAAAAAGTAAATGAGGCTCAGTACTAGGTATATAGTAACTATTCTGATACTCAGTAATATAGTTAGTAACCAATGTCTAAGCAGAGGTCATATAATTAAAATTGTAGACAAATGTTATTTAAACATGAAATGAAGGAAACACAAATACCCACCAGAAGTAGATCAATAATGTCATGTGATGCACTTTCAAAATGCATGATGTACAGACTATCTTAAGTAAAGGTTAATATGGTCATCATTACACTTGTCCTCTAATCTGTTTTTATATAAGTCCCCATAAATAATTCAGTGAGAATGGCTTCATTTGTTTCTCTTAATGATCAATGTGAGGTCCAACGCATTGTAAATTTTATCCTGTTGCCATGACTGTTTAAATTCAGAGAATAAATCAGTCACCTCTAAATCCATTGTGACTAGAAAGATAAGATCTAACAGGTATTTTAAATTGTCACTAGTTGCAAAGTCACAGTTAATGTCAGAAAATGTAATGCATTTGCCATCTAGTGACCACATTTTGTCACAGATATCAGAATTCTTACATTGTACAAAAAATCATTATTTGTTTCATTGAACTGATGCCACCAGATTGAAACTACACAGCAAGACATATACAATTCCTTTCCTTGTAAATATCATATTATGCTAACTTATGTGTTTAAATATCTATATAATTGAAATCATAAAACATTTTATGTATCTGATAGACAGAAATATATTATGTATATTATAGTAATATATTTTTAATATAAAGTTTGCAATGGTTTCATGTACTGTATTTTGGTGCCTTATAAATAAATATATTTGGGGTGGTAAGCCAAGAAGCTGAAAAACATACCCATATAACCATGCTTTGAACTCTTTCTCAATTTGTATTGTGGTCTATAATTTAGGAAATATTTTCATAGGACATGAGTGGAAACACAAAAATTACCCACCAACCACAAATATTAGAACATCACAATTTCATCAAATCATTTTTTGTTATTCATACATGATTACAACCTATATCAAGAAGGTGAGTGCTAAAAATTAAAACTGCAGATGACAAATAGATGAACTGCATTGAGATGCATGAGTATGATTTCAGTTTGACTTCTTTTGAAGTAAATAAAGTAACTCTCCATAAAAAAAAGTTAAGTTAGTTTGCAAATATCTTCTTACATTCTATAGATTGTCATTTCACTCAAAATGTTCAATAGGAAAAGAACAAATGACCCAATTAAAAATAGGCACTAGGACCAAATATACAATTTTGAAAAGAAGACATGCAAAAGGCAAACACAATTATGAAAAAATTCTCAACATCATGAAGCATCAGGGAAATGCAAATCAAAATTACACATTATCACCCCATTCCAGTAAGCATGGCTATTATCAAATTACTAAAGATAGCAACTGTTGGTGAAGATGTCTAGAAAAGGGAACATTTGCATTTTATTAGTGGAAATGTAAATTACTAGAGCCACAGTGAAAATGGAAAGCATATGGAAGCTCTTCAAAAATTAAAACTAGAATTAGCCTTTCAACCAACAATCCCCAAATTGGGTATACATACAAAGTAAGAGAAATCATTACGGTGAAGAGACACCTATACTCCCATGTTGACTGCATCACTCTTGAAATTAGCCAATAAATGGAAACAATCCACAAGTCCATCAACTGATTAATGCATAAAGAAAAAGTATCACACAAACACACACACACACACACACACACACACACACACACACACACAGAAACACACAGCATTTTCACTGCCGTGAACAAAACACCTGACAAGAATAATGGAGAGGAGGAAAAGCTTATTTGGTGCTCAGGGTTTCAGGGGTTTCTGTCCACAGACGGACAACTTTATTGATCTAGGTCAGAGGTGAGGAAGAAGATCAGGGCAGAAAGGTACAGTAAAAGAAAGCAGCTCAGAACATGGCACCAGGAAGAAGAGAGAGAACTCCACTCACGATGTACAAAATATAACCCAAAGATATGACCCCAATAACCCACCTCCTCCAGGCACACCCTACCTGCCTACAGTTAACAACCAGTTAATCCCTATTAGCGCATAAATGCACTTATTAGGTTAAGATTCTGCTAACCCAATCACTTTACCTCTGAACTTTCTTACATTGTCTCACACATGAGTTTTTTGGGGGTACCTAATACCTAAATTATAACACACACACACACACACACATGTGTATGCGCACGAGCGTACACAAAAGAATATTATTCAGGCGCAAAGAGAAGGAAATCCAATCATTTGTTACATATGCATGGAATTATTAATAATTATGTTAAGTGAAATAGACAAGTCAGTAAAAGGTAGGCACTACGTGATCTCACTTATATATTGAATTTAAAAAAGAAAGTTGATCTCATGGAGGTTGGAAATAGAATGGTGGTTAACAGGTTGGAAAAGTAGGGTCAAGAGAGAATCAAGAAGAGTTGATAAATGCATACAAAATTAGAAAGGAATAAGAAGTTCTGATGTACAATTATACAGTCGCATGACTGCAGGTAATGATAACATACTGTATATTTCAAAAATCAGAAGGGAAGATTTTGAATCATTGTACCATAAAGAATTGATAAATGCTTGAAGAGATAAATATGTTTATCCTGATTTAAATATAACAATGTACATATGTATAAAAAGTCATATGGTATCTCATACTATGAGACAATTTGAAATATGACAACAATTTTTGCTTTTATATGAGTTAACAGAAACAAACACAATAAAGATTATTTGAGAACAAGAAAATTAAAATAAAATATGCTAACCAAACTTCTTAAAATTGTTAAAAATTAATTAAAGGAGAAGGAATACTTCAGTTAGCATATAATAGAAGTTATTAAAATAAAAATGTGTAGGAGAAGCAGGGTTTGAAACATTGATGAGTTATGAGCTACATATTTTTAAACAAAAGATTTATTAAGATACTTCCCCTGTGTGGGATAAATGAATCCATAATATGACCCTAACACAGGACAAGATACAGAATGGACTTTGTAAAATACACTAAGAGCATATAAAGCATTCTATATTACATCTGTTTCTCTAACATAATTTTAAAACAATTATGGACCAGAGAGTTTTGTGATGAACTTTTATAGGAATATTTGTCAATCACTAGATGATAAAAATGAATTATGGGCATTATTATTACAGAAAAGTCTGATGAAATGGGCTCTAGAGACCCAAGAAGCATAGATAATCTGGGAAGTTACTGGTATTTTTTGCTACAAAACATAAAATCATGAAAAACAGCCCTCATCAAGCTTCTAATTGTGTGTTGGTTTATGCAGACATAAGAAGTGTTTGAGTTAATTATATGACAGGGCAAATTGCTGAAAATTTTATAAGAAGATATTAAAAGTATACTACTTGGTGGTAAAAGTATATCATGTTCTATCTCAGTGCTGGTTAAAACAACCAGCTAGTCATATTTCCTACAATTCAGGAAGCTATGGGTAAAGATATAATGAACCCCCAACGTCATCTCCTCTATCATACACAACAAAATTCTGTAGTTCTAGTGTCTGCTAATCTCGTGCTTTTATCAAATTTTGTATAAATATTAACATTGTCCCTAAAGGAGATTTTAATTTGTAGATAAACAAATTATTAATTTGCAAAGCATAGGATTATATCTACTCTTTCAAACATTTATCAATGGGTACATGGACATGCTACTATAACTTTAATATTATCAGAGTTCATAATATATTCCTGGGTATGGTGAACTTTGAAAATGCAAATATATTTCTAAACAATTATGGAATTTCATATACAATTAATATTTTAAAATATTCTCTCACTTTAGAAGTTAAATAACTGGACCACATATTATCCTTAATTTAAAGAACCCATCAATCGATCTGAAGATACTCAGAACTCACACTGGTTAAAAATCACTTGCTTTTCATATTGATTTCAGTTTCACATTTCAAAGAATCTTGGCCACTCAAAACATAATTAGAAACTATAGTAATTACATCAAAGTTTTGAGAGCATTTTCATTGCCCTTATGACTAAATGTGTACTCAGTGTTCTGGATGAGAAAAGTATATATGACAATCAAAAGACTGCTATGTGAATGGATTCATGGAGGAGGCATTAACTTTCATTTAGTTAAAATGAATTGATTTTTTTAAGGATTTTAAAAAATATTTTTAGTTGTTGATGGACCTTTATTTATTTATGTGCAGTGCTAAGAATCGAACCCAGTGCCTCACACATGCTGGGTAAGTGCTCACACAGCCCCAAGCCATGAGTTGATTTTTATGGTAAGATGTAAGTGCATACAAGAAGTAACAGGGATAATAGGAGTGCCATGTAGGTAACAACAGCTAATTCTGAATCATATATGAGAATATAGAAACCTTCTAGATAGAATACATTCTATGAATTATATTCTTAATATATTCTATGAATTACATTCTTTATTTATAGTCATCATACAATGAGATTAGGATGACTAAAGGATAGGTAAGTGGATGAGAAACTGTACAAAGTTCTATTGGAGGTTTCAAATTTGAGATATTTACTTCTTGTCCAAATGAAGTTGTTTGGTTGGACATAGAGTTCAATGGTACTAAAATTGGTAGATTTCAGAATCAATTAAAGTCATGACACTAGACAAGAAGACCAAGGGATTGAGTACAGTTAGAGAAATCCAAGAATGGACTCCAAACTTGGTCCGTTAGTTATTTAGAGTTTAATAAGAGAACAAGGACAAAAAAGAGATTTGTAGGAGTGAACAGTATGGTAATAGAAAATCCAGGTGTGTGTACTAGAAAACAAATAACATGCTTCATAGAAGACATTGTTTAACTGCATCGTTACTACTGCTAGACAGAAAAAGACGAGTCCCAATAATTTATCATTAAGTTTAAGAAAGTGAACATTGTGAACTTGCCAGAGAGTTTCTGTGGAGTAATGGGGTCAAAGTCTAATTGGAGTACATTTGAGAAATAATTGGAAGAAATCTGAAGAGAGTAAGATTCAACATTTTCAAGGGATTTTGCTGTGAATAGAAGAGTAATATACGACTTCAGCATCTGTTTTTTGGCATCTATGTCTATTTGCACCTACAAATGCACATATGTGTGAAGGACATTGTATGTTTACTGAGAGAAATAACATTTTCCAATGTTCATGGGAATAAATAATGAGGTATGTGGTACAAAAAGGGTTGGGGATTCAGAGATGAATTTCTGGACTGATGATATTTATGATATATGTCAGAAGATGACTTGTAACATCCACAAAATACTCCAGAGATTTCATTTATTGTAATATTTAGGTTCAGCCAATGTGTAAGTACAGATGTATAAGTCTCGGTTTAGTCAAGCTTTCTTTTGATTGCTTTCTAGTTAATTAGTAAAAGAGGAAGTGAGTTATTAGCTGAGCCTTGGGGAATAGAGGAAGTTTGTAAATTTAAGCATAGAGGAAATTGTATTAAGTAGTTTTCTAAAACTGTGGCTTAAAAACTGGACCAGGATTTGCAGTTCCCTGATGGCTAAAGTTATAGTTTAGATATGAAGTGTCCCACAAAAATCTCATGTGTGAGACAATGTAAGAACGTTCAGAGATGAAATGATTAGATGGTAAGAAGTATGACTTAATTGGTGGGTTAAACCACTGGTATAGATTGACTTGATGTTAACCATAGGCAGGTAGAATGTGTTTGGAAGAAGTAGGTCACTGGGATTGTGACTTTGGGGTTTATATTATGTTGATGGTGAATGGAGCTTTTTATTTCACTACTTCCTGGTTGCTATGTACTGAGCCGTTTTCCTCCATCGTCCTCCTCTACCATGATATTTTACCTCACATTGGGTCCAGAACTATGGAATCAGCTGACTGACTCCTCTGGACCCATGAGCCAAAATAAACTTTTCCTCCTTGGTGTTAGTCTTGTCAGTAATATTTGTCCCAACAATGCAAAAGCTAACTTAAGCAGTTAATGGTCTTGAGCAATTTTACGCATACTTGTTGACAATTCATAGTTCTTTTGATATATGCCTATTCAAACAATTTGCCCATATTTAATTACATGACTTTTTTGTTACTAAGCTTTTTTAGTTTGTCATTTATTCTGGATATTAATCTTGTGCAGATAAGTAGTTGGTAAGTATTTTCTCCAATTCTGTAGGTCATCTCTTTACTCTGTTGATTGTTTCCTGTGTAGAAGCTTTTTAGTTTGATATTATCCTATTTATCTATCTTTGCTTTTATTTCCTATGTTTTGGGGACATACCTTACCCCAGTTAGAATGGTATAGTGTGTACTAGAGGACAAAAAGGGTAAAGGAAAGGAAGAGGGATGAAGCAGGTTAGATAACAGGTACAAACTTGAATTACATAGAAAGAATAAGTTTTTGTGTTCAACTATAGTTATAATAAACTAACTATATAAAATAACTGTATAAATATATTAACTATATATAAACTATATAATAAATTAACTATAATTTATTAAATATATAATAAATTAACTATAATTTATTAAATATATAATAAATTAACTATATATTATATATAGTTATAATAAATTAACTGTATATTTAATTATGATCTATATATAACATATATAATTAACTATATATAATTATGATCATCTAGAAGAGAGGAGTTCAAATGCTCCAAATATAAGTAAGATTAGGAACGAATTGTTAATAATCCTGATTTGATAAGTGTCTACTATAGACATCTGTAAAAGTATCACACTGTATTACATTAAGAAATATAATTAATATATGCTAGTAAAATAATAAAATTTAATTAAAAAAAAGAAAATAAGGGTAGAATTCCAGTAAGTACAAAGAACAGTAAGTTATGGGTCACAATATTAAAGAGACCATTGAAAATGATGGTGGGTTTTTATCCTGGTAAATTCTGCTGTGCTACTTTACCTAAAGAACAGGCATGAAGCTAAATTTAATCATAACTGCCATCTCACCAAAAATGTTTTGGGAAACAAGAACATATTAAAGAGTGTATAAAAGGTACTTATTATTATAATAAGACAATGAAATTTAACCCAAGGATTAAAAGAAGTAAGCAAGGTGGATGATATGGATCAGGGGAAAAAAATAGTAGAATCAATAAATATTAGAATTATATTATTTCTTTCTGTTTGATAGACTATAAAAAGTATATGCTTACATATAGATGTATTCTGAAATATTCATATGAAAACATGACACCCAATAATGAAAAATCTACAAAGCATGACAGGAACATTTTTAGATCACAAAAAAGAAGCAATGATGATCTCATGACATCGATCACAATAATATAACATCACAGCCAACAAAGATTCTCATGTAAGAGACTTTCTTTTTTCCTAAATAAGGACAAGCTAAAAAATAAATAGCTAATCACTGATAACTGAAGATCTTGCTTAGTGTATCTTATTTAAGTTTCTTGTATGAGAAGCCATGAGTCAAGAGCAATGGATGTATTGTAATAACTGTATTAAGGTAATTGTCACTGCCATAATTTCAATTTTATTCCTTAATTGTCATGTTGTCATGTTAATTCCATGTATATATTTTTGTGGCATGCTTAACCTTAACAATGGAGTTTGTCGAATGCATTGTTTTGCTGCAAGAATTTTTTTAGAATATTTACTCAAATATTTTCATAGTTATTATGTGTTTACTTATTCAAATTTATTTTTCTTACATATATTTTAAAATTTGTACCCAAGTATCTACATTGTTGTACATGCATTAATTTAAATTTATTTCATCTTATTGTTTAAATTTAGTTTATATTACTCACTAAAATCACACATACATAATCCAAAATTATTTTTACTGGATAAATTGCTAATTCTGTTAATTCTCCTAATATTCATTTTAGCTGGAATATTTTATATTTTCTTAAAGATTAGGAGTAGATTGCTTCATAAGAAGAATAATTCTGTATGTAGGATATTTTGTATATAAAAAAGAAAATAATGTATTTTCTGCTACATATCCATATTAAAATTGCTTTCCTTATATCAATAACATTTTCCCCAAAGTAATTATTATATAATTCTGAAGTACTATCATACTGTCTTATAAGCTAGATGACAGTTCTTTAAAAATGAGTATTCTTACGATAGATTTCAAAATAATGCATTAGTAAATGATGTTTTCAGAAAAGAACAATGCCATTTTCATTTTAAAAATATTTCACAGAATATTCTCAAAAATAGGATGTGTTTAACGTATGACTAGACTTCTTTGATAATCTTTATTCAAGCTGTGGGCTGGAAAAGATTTCTGGAAGTTGAAAATGATCGAAACCCCAGCTCTCAGCAAGCTCAGAAGCATCAAGGAAGATTTCCAGCACAGCTAATTATATTCTACCACCTACATCAGATGGGGAACAGAGGTATCCATTTTGCCTATTGCCCAGCAGGGACCTATATTATTGCTCTCAGAGCAGTAGCATGAAAAAAAAATGCATTAGGTAGATCTTAAAAATGTCATTGAAATAAAAAATCCTTCAGAAAAGCCCATTATCTCTGGAAAGAAAAAAAAATACACGTGTTAAAATCTACAGGTGCCAGGAGTTGTTGGTATGCTCTTTAGCATTCTTCTCTACAGTAAGAAATTGATTCTTTTTTCTCCAATTTATAGAAGTACTAAAGTAATCTTGTTCATATTTGTTGAGTTATAAAGAAAAGCTAAGTAGAATAAGAGAACTAGAAGAACATGGTCTCATTATACGGTAAGTGATTAGAAAACCATGAGTTAAAAAACTAGTAAATATTTAAATTTTATCAAGTGTGACATGGGAATAAAAATGATATCTTTCAACTTATATATGCTGAAAAAACTGAGAGACAGTATAAGGAAAAAAATGAGAAATTGTAGAGGGTTTGTAAACCATGAGCCTCAATTTACTTACAGGTCATGGATTAGATAAATTGATGTTGCAATTGAAATATTCAAGTAATTTATTAATTCCTACTATATAAACTTGGAATGTCAAAGATAACATGATTAGAAAGCCATGGGTTACATGAATTAAATTCCTTTGCATAATATTAGACGTTTATATAGTAATCTCTCAACACAGATGATCTCTACAGGGCATACACACAAGTACCATCTCTCATTATTTTGAAAGTATAGCTCTTTTTCCTCCTTAAATTGTTTTAAATTTTGATTAACATGGAATAATTATATGCATTTACATGTTACAGTGTGATAATGCAATACATATGTGTAATATGTACTGCTCAAATCAGGGTAATTCATATTTATATTTATTTATTACTTTGTGTTTGGAGACATTGAGTACCTCTCTTTTGGTTATTCATTGAGAACTCATCCCCAAATATTCTTTAATCCCTATCAAAAATTTAGCATATTAGAAGATCTAAAGTGTGGGATTCAGTCAGCTCTCAGATCTCAGGGAGTAAGGTTCACTCAGGTCTATGTCTATACAGCTCCTTATACAATTGTGATTTACAGACATAGTACAACCACACACATGAGAGAAAACATTGCACTTGTCTCTTTGAATCTTATGTCATTTAGCATGATATTCTCCAGTTCTATCTATTTACCAATAAATGCTATAATTTCATTCTCCTTTAAGACTGAGTAAAACTCCATTTTCTATATATCCCACATTTTATTTATCCCTTCTTCTATTGAGGGGCACCTAGACTGGTTCCATTATTTGGCAACTGTGTTTTTCCCTGCTACTCACATTGGTATGCATGCATCACTATATTATGCTGCTTTTAGTTCTTTTGGATAAATACCAAGGAAAGGGATAGTTAGGTAGTATGATGGCTACATTCCCAATTTTTGAGGAAGTTCCATATTACTTTTGAAAATGGTTGTACTAAGTTGCAGTCTCTCCAAAAATCGATAACTGTACATTTTTCCCTACCCTCTTACAAACAATTATTGTTATTTGTATTCTTTTTTTTTATTGTAAACAAATGGGATACATGTTGTTTCTCTGTATATGGCATAAAGGCATACCATTTGTGTAATCATAAATTTACATAGGGTAATGTTGTTTGATTCATTCTGCCATTTTTTCCCTTCCCCCCCACCCCTCCCACCCCTCCCCTCCCTCTATACAGTCCTTCCTTCCTCCATTCCTGCCCCCTCCCTAAACCCAACTCCAACCCCAACACTAACCCTTCCCACCCCCCATTATGTGTCATCATTCACTTATTAGCGATATAATTCTTCCTTTGGTTTTTTGAGATTGGCTTATCTCACTTAGCATGATATTCTCCAGTTTCATCCATTTGCCTGCAAATGCCATAATTTTATCATTCTTTAGGGCTGACTAATATTCCATTGTATATATATACCACAGTTTCTTTATCCATTCATCAATTGAAGGACATCTAGGTTGGTTCCACAATCTGGCTATTGTGAACTGAGCAGCTATGAACATTGATGTGGCTGTATCTCTGTAATATGCTGATTTTAAGTCCTTTGGGTATAGGCCAAGGAGTGGGATAGCTGGGTCAAATGGTGGTTCCATTCCAAGTTTTCTAAGGAATCTCCACACTGCTTTCCAGAGTAGTTGCACTAATTTGCAGCCCCACCAGCAATGTAAGAGTGTACCTTTCTCCCCACATCCTCGCCAACACCTGTTGTTGCTTGTATTCTTGATAATCGCCATTCTAATTAGGGTGAGATGGAATCGTAGGGTGGTTTTGATTTGCATTTCTCTTATTGCTAGAGATGTTGAACAATTTTCCATATGCTTGTTGATTGCTTGTATATCTTCTTCTGTGAAGTGTCTATTCATTTCTTTAGCCCATTTGTCAATTGGATTATTTACATTCTTGGTGTAGAGTTTTTTGAGTTCTTTATAGATTCTGGAGATTAGCGCTCTATCTGAAGTATGATTGGCAAAGATTTTCTCCCACTCTGTAGGCTCTTTCTTCACATTGCTGATAGTTTCCTTTGCTGAGAGAAAGCTTTTTAGTTTGAATCTATCCCAGTTATTAATTCTTGCTTTTATTTCTTGTGCTATGGGAGTCCTGTTGAGGAAATCTGGTCCTAAGCCGACATGTTGAAGCTCTGAACCTACTTTTTCTTCTATAAGATGCAAGGTCTCTGGTCTGATTCTGAGATCCTTAATCCATTTTGAGTTTAGTTTCGTGCATGGTGAGAGATATGGGTTTAGTTTCATTCTGTTGCATATGGATTTCCAATTCTCCCAGCACCGTACGTTGAAGAGGCTATCTTTTCTCCATTGCATATTTTTGGCCCCTTTGTCTAGTATGAGAAAATTGTATTTATTTGTGATTGTGTCCGTGTCCTCTATTCTGCACCATTGATCCACCTTTCTATTTTGGTACCAATACCATGCCGTTTTTGTTACTATTGCTTTGTAGTAGAGTTGAAGATCTGTATTGCGATACCCCCTGCTTCACTCTTTCTGCCAAGGATTGCTTTAGCTATTCTGGGTTTTTTATTCTTCCAGATGAATTTCATAATTTCTTGCTCTATTTCTGTAAGGTACATCATTGGGATTTTAATTGGAATTGCATTGAATCTGTATAGCACTTTTGGTAGTATGGCCATTTTGACAATATTAATTCTTCCTATCCAAGAACATGGGAGATCTTTCCATCTTCTAAGGTTTTCTTTAATTTCTTTCTTTAGTGTTCTGTAGTTCTCATTGTAGAGGTCTTTCACCTCTTTTGTGAGATTGATTCCCAAATACTTTATTTTTTTCGAAGCTATTGTGAATGGGGTAGTTTTCCTAATTTCTCTTTCTGAAGATTCATCACTTATGTATAAAAATGCCTTAGATTTATGTGCATTGATCTTATATCCCGCTACTTTACTGAATTCACTTATGAGATCTAAACGTTTTCTGGTGGAATTTCCTGGTTCCTCTAAGTATACAATCATATCATCAGCAAATAGGGATAGTTTGAGTTCTTCTTTTCCTATTTGTATCCCTTTAATTTCTTTGGTCTGTCTAATTGCTCTGGCTAGAGTTTCAAGGGCGATATTGAATAAAAGTGGTGAAAGAGGGCATCCCTGCCTTGTTCCAGTTTTTAGAGGGAATGCTTTCAGTTTTTCACCATTTAGAATGATATTAGCCATGGGTTTAGCGTAGATGGCCTTTACAATGTTAAGGAATGTTCCCACTATCCGTATTTTTTCTAGTGTTTTGAGCATGAAGGGGTGCTGTATTTTATCAAATGCTTTTTCTGCATCTATTGAAATAATCATGTGATTCTTGACTTTAAATCTATTGATTTGGTGAATTACATTTATTGATTTCCTGATGTTGAACCAACCTTGCATCCCTGGGATGAAACCCACTTGATCATGGTGCACTATCTTTTTAATATGTTTTTGTATGCGATTTGCTAAAATTTTGTTGAGAATTTTTGCGTCGATGTTCATTAAGGATATTGGTCTGAAATTTTCCTTCCTTGATGTGTCTCTGTCTGGTTTAGGAATCAGGGTAATATTGGCTTCATAGAATGAGTTTGGGAGAGTTCCCTCCTCTTCTATTTTATGGAATACTTTGAGAAGTATTGGAATGAGCTCTTCTTTAAAAGTTTTGTAGAACTCGGCTGAGAACCCATCTGGTCCTGGACTTTTCTTTGTTGGAAGGCTTTTGATGACTTCTATTTCATTACTTGAAATTGGTCTATTTAAATTGTGTATGTCCTCCTCGTTCAGTTTAGGCAATTCATATGTCGCTAGAAACCTGTTGATGTCTTCGAAATTTTCTATTTTGTTGGAGTATAGATTTTCAAAAGAGCTTCTAATTATGTTTTGTATTTCAGTTGTGTCTGTTGTGATATTTCCTTGTTCATTCCGAATTTTAGTGATTTGGGTTTTCTCTTGTCTTCTCTTTGTTAGTGTTGCTAAAGGTTTATCAATTTTGTTTATTTTTTCGAAGAACCAACTATTTATTTTGTCAATTTTTTGTATTGTTTCTTTCATTTCAATTTCGTTGATTTCAGCTCTCAGTTTAACTATTTCCTGTCTTCTACTACTTTTGGTGTTGGTCTGTTCTTCTTTTTCTAGGGCTTTGAGCTGTAGTGTTAGGTCATTTATTTTTTGAGTTTTAATTCTTTTATTAAATGCGCTCCATGAAATAAATCTTCCTCTAAGTACTGCTTTCATAGTGTCTCAGAGATTTTGATATGATGTTTCTTTGTTCTCGTTTACCTCTAAGAATTTTTTAATTTCCTTCCTAATATCTTCTGTTATCCATTCATCATATAGTAGCATATTGTTTAATCTCCAGTTGTTGGAGTAGTTTCTGTTTTTTACTCTTTCATTAATTTGTAACTTCAATCCATTATGATCTGATAGAATACAAGGTAGTGTCTCCTTGTATTTGCTGACATTAGCTTTGTGGCATAATATATGGTCTATTTTAGAGAAGGATCCATGTTCTGCTGAGAAGAAAGTGTATTCGCTCTTGGTTGGATGGTATATTCTATAAATGTCTGTTAAGTCTAAATTATTGATAGTGTTATTGAGATCTAGGGTTTCTTTGTTCAATTTTTGTTTGGAAGATCTGTCCAGTGGTGAGAGAGGCGTGTTAAAATCACCTAGTATTATTGTGTTATGGTCTATTTGGTTTCTAAAATTGAGAAGGATTTGTTTAACATACATGGATGAGCCACTGTTTGGGTCATAGATGTTTATGATTGTTATATTTTGCTGATTTATGCTTCCTTTAAGCAGTATGAAATGTCCTTCTTTATCCCTTCTGAATAACATTGGCTTGAAGTCCACATTATCTGAAATGAGGATGGATACTCCAGCTTTTTTGCTGAGTCCATGTGCATGGTATGTTTTTCCCCATCCTTTCATCTTTAGTCTATGGGTATCTCTTTCTATGAGGTGAGTCTCTTGCAGGCATCTTGCAGGCAACAAGATCAAAGATCTTGTTGGATCTTTCTTTTTAATCCAATCTGCCAGTCTATGTCTTTTGATTGATGAATTCAGGCCATTAACATTCAGGCTTATTATTGAGATATGATTTGTATTCCCGGTCATTTGGTTCATATTTAAAATTTTTGACACATCTTGGTTCCTCCTTTATTTGACAGTTCCTTTAGGATAATTCCTCCCTTTGCTGATTTGCTTCTTTGTTTTTTATCTCTTCCTCATGAAATATTTTGCTGAGAATGTTCTGTAATGCTGACTTTCTTTTTGTAAATTCTTTGAGCTTTTGTTTATCATGGAATGATTTTATTTCATCTTCAAATTTGAAGGTAAGTTTTGTTGGGTATAAGATTCTTGGTTGGCATCCATTTTCTTTCAGAGCTTGAAAAATGTTCCAGGCCCTTCTAGCTTTTAGGGTCTGGATTGAAAAATCTGCTGATATCCGTATTGGCTTCCCCCTGAATGTAATTTGGTTCTTTTCTCTCACAGCCTTTAAAATTCTGTCTTTATTTTGTATGTTAGGTATTTTCATTATAATGTGCCTTGGTGTGGGTCTGTTGTTATTTTGTGTATTTGGAGTCCTATAAACCTCTTGGACTTGATTTTCCATTTCATTCTTCAGATTTGGGAAATTTTCTGATATTATTTCTTCAAATAGATTGTTCATTCCTTTGGTTTGTTTCTCTAAGCCTTCCTCAATCCCAATAATTCTCAAATTTGGCCTTTTCATGATATCCCATAGTTCTTGGAGATTCTGTTCATGATTTCTCACCATCTTCTCTGTTTGTTCAACTTTGTTTTCGAGGTTAAATATTTTGTCTTCAATGTCTGAAGTTCTGTCTTCCAGGTGTTCTATCCTATTGGTTATGCTTTCTATGGAGTTCTTAATTTGGTTTATTGTTTCCTTCATTTCAAGGATTTCTGTTTGGTTTTTTTTCAATATCTCTAACTCTTTATTGAAATGATCTTTTGCTTCCTGAATTTGCTCTGTTAACTGTCGATTGGTGCGATCGTTCAATGCCTGCATTTGCTCTTTCATCTCATTGTTTGCTTCCCTGTTGATTTTAACTATGTACATTCTGAACTCCCTTTCTGTCATTTCTTCTGCCATGCTGTCATTGGATTTTATTGATGTAACATCTAGATTTGTTTGGGGCATTTTCTTCCCTTGTTTTCTCATATTGTTCAGGAATCAGTGGGTCATTAAGATATTGCAGATTTCCTCTATCAACTTACAATGTCCCTGAAGATTGCTAGTATATCCCCTCTTATCCTTCAGTAGCCTGAAGTCTTGGAGGAGGTTGATAATGCAGAGTTCCACAAAGAAGCTGCCTCTCTAGGGTTGGTGACCCTCAGGTGGTGTATATTTCCTGCTAGTGGGCAGAGGTGCCTCCACTTGTTGACCAGTGGTCATCCAATGCGGAACTAGACTGCGGGCTGAGGCAAGGCCTGTTTGTGCCTGTGTCTCTGGTTTTACCGTCCCTGTGGGAAAACCTCCCCCGGCCGGGAAGACTCACTCGGTAGGGACGTCTTGCTGGTCAGTTGCCCTCCTAGAGGTTCCCCTCAATCTACAGCTACCGCCTGGGCTGGGCTGTCTTCCTCTGCAACGATCCCAGGGGCCCGGACCTACATCCTGGGCCTGGGAGCCTACCCTTCGCAGGCGAGTCTCCTTAGGCTGCCTCTCCCAGAGAATCTTCCCGCAGCCCTGGAAACTTCGCTCCGCCCCTAGGCGTGTCTCTGTGCGGCACTTCCAGCAAGAAGCCACCTAGCTCCTGGGACCCTGCTCTGCACCAATCGCCTGGCTATGCTGCCCCTCCTCTGAGCCACTACCTGGAGCCCCGTACAATAGCTCCGAGACCCAGAGACCCGCCACACACCTCCTCCTCCGGACAGCCGCCTGGTTTCCGATGCAGTCACTAGGAGTCCAAACAACTCACTTCGGGTCTCCTCCTCCCGCCAACCACCCGTAGCCCTAGGCAGTCACTCCAAGTCCAAGTGACCCGCCCTGTTCCTCCTCCTCCTTGGGGTAGCCCCCTGGGTGTTCAGGAGCGGTGGCTCTGAGACCAAGTGACCCACCACACTCCTCCTCCAGGCAGGCCACCGGTGTTCAGGAGCGGTCGCTTTTAGTCCAATCAACTCACCACTCGCCTCCTCCTCTGGCAACCACCTGTGGCTCTGATGCAGTCACTCCTAGTCCAAGCGTCCCACCACTCTCCTCCTCCAGGCAGGCCACCAGTGTTCTGGAGCAGTCGTTCTGAGTTCAAACAGCTCGCCACGCAGCTCCTCCTCTGGCAACTGCCTGTGGCTCTGATGCAGTCACTCCTAGACCAAGCGACCCGCCGTGCTCCTCCTCTTCCTCTGGGCAACCTCTCGGTGTTCAGGAGCGCTCACTCTGAGTTCAAACAGCTCACCACGCAGCTCCTCCTCTGGCAACTGCCTGTGGTTCTGATGCAGTCACTCCTAGACCAAGCGACCCGCCGGGCTTCTCCTCTTCCTCCGGGCAACCCCCTGGTGTTCAGAAGCGGTTGTTCTGGGTCTAAACAGCTCGCCACGCAGCTCCTCCTCAGGCAGCCGCCCGGAGCCCCAGTGGTTGTCCGAGTCCAGGCACTGTGCGGAGCCGCCTCCTCTACGATGATCCCAGTTGTCCATGTTTACCGCTCCAGTGGGGGGAGGGGCGTCTCGCCGAGCAACTCTACTTCACAAAGTTCCCTGCATTCCGGGGCTACTGCCCCATCCGGGATGCCTCCCCAATGGGAGAGACTCACCCGGTGGCTTTGAGTTGGTCCCAAGTCTCTCACTATCTCCTCTTTTGAATCTTGCGTCCTGGAGCAACGTGAAATGCAGCCGCCCTCTAGTGCGCCATCTTGGCCCGCCCTGTTATTTGTATTCTTGATGAATGCCATTTCAACTGGAGTAAGACAAAATCTCAGTGACGTTTGATTTTCATTTCCCTGATGGAAGGGGTTATTGAACACTTTTTATATATTCCTTGGCCATTTGTATTTTTCTTTTGAGAAATGTATGTTTAGATCATTCACTTGTTTATTATTGACTGGGTATTTGGGTTTTCTTTCTTTCTTTTTTTTTGGTGTGATTTGAGAACTTTATATATCCTGAACATTAATCCTCTGTTTGAAAATTGTCTGACAAAGATTTTGTCCCTTCATGTATGCTCTTTTCCCACATTTTTAATGTTTTCCTTTACTATATAGAAAATTTGATGTCATCCATTCGTTGATTCTTGGTTTTATTTCTTGGGCTTTAGGAGTTTTATAAAAGAAGTAGGTGCCTGCACCAGTATGTTTTCTTCTGATAGTTACAGTGATTCTGGTCTAATTCCTGGGTCTTTGAAGCACTTTGAGTTGATTTTTGTTCAGGATGAGGCATAGGAATCTAATTTCATTCTCCTACATATGCATATCCAGTTTTCCCAGCACCTTTTTTTTTTTTTTTTTTTTTTTGCGGTACTGGGGATCAAACTCAGGGCCTTGTACTTGCAAGGCAAGCACTCTACCAGCTGAGCTATCTCCCCAACCCACCTTTTTTTTTAAAAGGTTCTCTTTTCTCTGCAGGTTTTTGGCATCTTTGTCAAGGATCAACTGAGTGTATCCTTGTGGATTTATCTCTGTGTCTTCTATTCCATTCCATTGGTCTTTATGTTTGTTTTTAAGCTAACAGCATGCTAAATTTGTTATTATAACTCTGTGGTATAACTTGAGATCAGGTGTTTTCATGTCTCCAGGATTGCTCTTGTAGCTCAGGATTACTTTGAATCTTCTAGATGTTATTCTTCCTTACAAATTTTAGGACCATTTTTTCTAGTTCTGTGAAGAATGTCATTGGTATTTTGATTGGGATTGCACTGAATCTGTAGATTACTGAAATATATTATTTATTTTCTTTTTTGCATTCTCTCCTTAACTTTTTTGACTTTGTTTCTTTCCATTTTATTCTTTTTTATTATTCTTAAAATCAGCCTCTAAGTATTACTAATAACTGAATCCCAAGAGACACTTTCAGCATTCAGTAAAAAGATAACAAATAATGCTCCTCAAGAATATAATAAAACACATGTGTATGATATATGTCTAGAAGTAGAGAGTATTAATAATGATAAATAAAACATATACTGTCCTTTATTCTTTCTTTCCTGAAACTATTTTTCATTTTACTTTTTCCTTTTCTTCACTTTCTATTGGTGCACTATAGTTGTACATATTGATAGATTTTTTTGTTACATATTCACACATGCACACAATATATAAACAATATAATTTGGCCAGCATTTCCTCTCCCTCCCTTCCTTCTACCCCTTGTCTCATTCCTCTGCTGATCTCCCTTTTGAGTTTTAGGAAATCCACCTCAACTTTGTTTTTCTTTTTCCTCTCCAGCTTCCGCATATGAGAGAACACGCAGGGCTCTTAACCTTCTGAGTCTGACTTATTTTGCTTAACTGTCCTTCATTATTAAAGAAACTGATACAAATATGCCAACATAACTTTCATATCTTAATTACCAATTTTACTTGAACTTTTTAAAAGCGTGCAGATATCTAAATCTTTACAGATTTTATTAAATCAATCATTATGAACATTTTGTCTCATTTTGGTTATAATGACATAAAGGAGGAAAGAAGATTAAAAATATTCTCCTATCTCATAAGGACATTGTCATTAATTACACCACCACTTTTAAGCTTTTTTTTTTTTAATAAGAATATAAGCAACTTTCTGAAGCATGAAACAAATTAAGAGGAGGTATTCTGGTAAGAGTAGACAGCTTCCAACATGCACCAACACAGAAGCCTGTTAGTCAAGCAAATTGAATTAGGTCTATGAAAGCCTGAAAAAATATGCCAAAGCTATAATTTGCCATGTGAAAGTATATTTCTGTACTCAAAATTTATATTTTTACATGAAAATTGTATATTTCAAAATTGCACATTCATCAAGAAAAACTTGCGAATTTTGAATGTTTTGATTCCAATGCACAACCTAAATTGAATTTACCATGATTCAGAAAATTTTTATTTTTCACTACTATATTCATGGTGCCTAGACTAGTACATTCAATGAAGCAGCCCTTAATAATTTGTTGGGCATTGTTAAGTGATTTGGGGCAAGTAATAAAGGAAATATTTGTCACATTAATTCCTATCATTTTAAGATTTGTTTCATTGCTTACATTTTATGAAACTTATCTAAAGTAGTTTCATTTGCTTAGGAATGAACAAAAGAGAAACAGAAAAAAGACTAATATAACTTTCATGTGTTTGGTAGTAAAAATCTAAGACTTTTTTTTACAGTAGAATCTTTCTTGTGAGGTGAAAAGTTCATTCTACTGTCTTCTGTATTCAAATAAAATTAGTTTGACTAAATAATTTTTTAAAAAATGAGATTTCTTTAAGTCCAGATCTATAGCCCACTTCCACAATAGCAATATTAAATTGCAATAAATATTTATACATATATATATATATATATATATATATATATATATATAATATATTTTAATGTCCTGGAGCATAAAACTATATTATGATAATGAATGCAGTGTTATATATTTAAATGCTGAGAGGTTTATACTTATAAATTTTAAAGTGTTATATTTTGTTCAGGTAATTTTACCTAAGTAATTGCCTTTTTTGTTATAGATAGAAATCCCTTTTGAATTTTAGCCTGTAAAAGTATTTTAAGTACATATCCTGTAGATCCCAGTGTCTAAATTCACAGAGAAAAATTTTGCTCACCCTATCTATATTATAAAAATAGAAACACTTTAGTATAACTAAGACTTCTGTATTTAAATGCAACACTAAGTGTTATAGATGACTATTCCTACTGTAAAAAATAATCTTAAGTTTCAATTTAAACATATCACTTTATTTGAAGAAATAATAAAACATATTCAGTACTAAAGTTAATGTTGAGTCAGTACAGCTGTTTTCTTTAGTAGAGTAAGACACATTTTTCAAAAGAATGTAAATGAACAGAAAAATTCTATGGCTAAGAAATTTTTGAGGTGATCAGATGAAGTCTAGTATTTCAGGTTTTACTTTAGCAAACAATGGGAAAAGTTGCTTTTGAAGTTTGTTGACTCTGCTTTATTAATATAGTTTACTGGTGTCATTTTGAAAGGGCCATTTTATGTTAAGGACTGAAATGAAATGAGTTTCAATCAAAATGATTTATAAATAAAGTGTGTGCCCCTTAGTGAAGTAAAGCACATTTATTTACTGGAGTGAAATGCTGGTCCCCACAATTGGAGGATGGAGAATGAGTTTTATCCCTATAGAAGTATCTTTAAATATGCTCAGCTGAAAATGTCATAGCTGAATTCTACATCATGTTGTTTCAGTATATGTTTAACCTGAAAGTAGTTCTTCTAAACATGTGTCTTTGTACCACTAAGGGTACACACACCAAATTTAGGTAATACTTTGAAAAACGTCATTTTATTTTATCGTTTTGTACTAGTTTTCATATATATGTAGTACATAGTATAGTATACATGTGTGTGTCTATATATAATATAGTGTATATATATAGTATATATATGTATAGTGTGTGTATACACACACACACACACACATATGCATATAACTGACATGCACATCATATTTTTTTTTTATTTTTTAATTTTGGCCCCAGGGATTGAACTCAGGGGCACTCAACCACTGAGACACATCCACAGCCCTATTTTTGGTATTTTACTTAGAGACAGGGTCTCACTGAATTGCTTAGTGCCTCACTATTGGTAAAGCTGGCTTTGAACTTGGAATCTTCATGCATCAGCCTCCTGAGTCACTAGGATTAAAGGCAGATGCCACCGCGCTTGGTACAGATCATATTTTGAGTTCGCTGATTTGTTAGGATAAGAATAAATTAAAAAATAATTCCATTTAAATTTAAAAATTGAACATACAATGGTACAGGCAATTCATGGATATAGAAAAGAGATTAATCTAGTTCTTAGATGACTGAGGTTGGAGAAATGCCACCTTAAGAGAGTTATAATTTATTGCTGTACATTTCAAATAGTTCTAATTTAATGTAGAGTGGGATTAATTTCTAGTGGAAGTAGGCCTATAATTTACTAGTAGGACAAGTATAACAGGAATAAAATAATTATAGATTCTATATACTGAGAGTAGATAAATGACACAAAGGAGATGTCATCCATTAGACAATATAATAAGCACTTTATAATTGTTATATAAAACACACTATTCACATGCATACAATTGCTTACTGTTATATTTACAAGTGTACAAGCATTCTAGAACAAAAATCACTCCAGTAGAAATTTTTATGTCCATTTAACACTAAAATTGACAAGTAAAAATATTTCCAGAAATGTGTTTAAAGAGATCATTTTATCATGTGGATATAAAATCATATTTTGAAAAATTGATAAAGAATAAAGCATTTTTAAGCAAACTTGCTTTGAGGAAGCATAGCATATTCTTTTTCTTTCTAACTTAATGGCCTGTTTGGGTTCTTCCCAGAATGTGGAATTGTCTATTCCAAATCAGAATTTATCACTGTGTAATATGGAGGGACCAAAAGTGGGGGGGAAAAGTGACACTTCCTAGAGAGGAAAATTTGAAAGACTGAGTGAAAATGTGAAAGGAAAGAGGATCATATAAGAAATTCTATATTTTGATTTTGATTTTGTGTCTTATAGGAAAGAAACAATCAGCCTTTATCACTGAGTGGTCTGAAACTCTATCCTCCTCTGAGTTAGGAAGTTAGAGTCCTCATCCGTACTTCACTGAAAATGTGGAGATGGAAGTCAATCACAAAGAGGAAAACAGGAGACCCAAATACAGTCTTCCAAGAGAGCCAGTTTTTAAAAGAAGTTGCTTCTTTGTCTCCTATGAGATAACAGTAGGTATGACTTTGTGTCTTCTGTTCTATTCCATTGGTCTTCATGTCTGTTTTTGTGCCAATATCATGTTGTTTT
This sequence comes from Sciurus carolinensis, assembly GCF_902686445.1. Lineage (NCBI taxonomy): Eukaryota > Metazoa > Chordata > Mammalia > Rodentia > Sciuridae > Sciurus > Sciurus carolinensis. Next base: position 119,229,613 of record NC_062221.1, on the reverse strand, counting down.
TGTTACTATAGTATAATTTAAGGTCTGGTATTGTGATGTCTCCTGTCTCACTTTTCTAGCTAAGGATTGCTTTGGCTGTTCTGGGTCTCTTATTCTTCCAAATTAATTTCATGAATGCTTTTTCTATTTATATAAAGAATGTCATCAGAATTTAAATACAAAATACATTAAATCTGTTTAATGCTTTTGTAAGTATAGCCATTTTGACAATATTAATTCTGCCTATCCAAGAACATGGGATTCTTTCCATCTTCTAAGATCTTCTTCAATTTCTTTTTTTAGTGTTCTGTAGTTTTCACTGTAAAGGTCTTTCGTCCCTTTTAGATTGATCCCCCATTTTTTTTTTTTAAGCTATTGTGAATGGGATCGTTTTCCTGATTTCGTTTTCAACTGACTCATCATTGGTGTATAGAAACACAACTGATTTATCAGTGTTAATTTTATGTCCTGTTACTTTGCTGGATTCTTTTATGAGTTCTTGAAACTTTCTGGTGGAGTTTTGTGGGTCTCCTAAATATAGGATCATGTCAACAGTAAATTGGAATAGTTTGACCTCTTCTTTCTTTTCCTATCCCTATACCATTAATTTCTTTCTTTTGGCTAATTGCTCTGGCTAGAATTCCCAGGACTAGGATGAATAGGAGTGATGAAAGACGGTATCTCTATCTTGTTCCATTGTTTTATTGTTTGTTTGTTTGTTTTGTTTTGTTTTTTATACCAGGGATTGAACAGGGAGACTCAACCAATGAGCCACATCCCTAACCTTATTTTGAATTTATTTAGAGACAGGGTCTCACTGAATTGCTTAGTGTCTAACTTTTACTGAGGCTGGGTTTGAACTTGGGATCCTCCTGTCTCAGACTCCAAAGCTGCAGGGAATACAGGCGGGTGCCACTGTACCCAGCTCCAGTTTTATAGAGGAAATACTTTCAATTTTTCTCCATGTAGAATGATGTTGGTCTTGGGTTTAATATATGTAGCTTTTACTATGTTGAGGTATGTTCCCACTATCCCTAGTTTATCTAGTATTTTGAGCAAGAAGGTATGCTGAATTTTGTCAAATTCTTTTTCTGCATCTGCTGAAATAATCATATGATTCTTGTTCTTAAGTCTACTGACGTGATGAATTACTTTTACTGATTTCCATATGTTGAAACAACCTTGCATCCCTGGGATAAATCCCACTTGATCCTGGTTCACTATCTTTTTAGTATATTTTTGTATGTGAGTTGTTCAGAATTTTATTGAGAACTGTTGCATCTACGTTCATCAGGGATATTGATCTGAAGTTTTGTTTCCTTGATGTTTTGTCTGGTTTTCTTCTCAGGGTGATTCTAGCTTCATAGAATAAGTTTGGAAGGTTTCTTTCCATTTCTATTTCATGGAATAATTTGAGGACGATTGTTGTAACTTCTTCTTTGAAGATATGGTAGAACTTGGTTGAGAATCCATCTGGTCCTGAATTTTTCTTTGTTGGTCGTCTTTTGAGGATATTTTCAATTTCATTGCTTAAAATTGATCTGCTTAAATTTTCTGTCATCTAGGTTCACTTTGGGTAGATATTATGCCACTAGAAAATTATTGATGTGTTTGAGATTTTCTATTTTATTGGGGGTATAGATTTTCAAAGGAGTTTCTGAGTATCTTCTGTATTTCAGTGGTGTCCATGGTGATATTTCCTTTTTTTCATCTTGAATTTAATAATTTGACATTACTCTCTCTTTCTCTTCATTAGCTTGACTAAGTGTTTATCAATTTTATGTATTTTTCCAAGAACTAACTTTATATTCTGTTAATTTTTGATATTTTTCATTTCAATTCCATTAATTTCACCTCTGGTTTTAATTATTTTCTGTCTTCTATTGCTTTTGGTATTGATTTGTTATTATTTTCCTAGAGCTTTGAGATGTAAAGTTAGGTTATTTAATTGGTTACTTTTTATTCTTTTAAAGAATGCTCTCAGTGCAATGAACTTTCCTTTTAGATAGGCCTTTATCGTGTCCCAGAGATTTTGATAAGTTTTGTTGTTATTCTCATTTAACTCTAATTATTTTTTATTTCATCCCTGATTTCTTCAGCTCTCCACTGGTGATTCAATAGTGTATTATTTAGTCTCCAGGTGTTAGAGTAGCTTCCATTTTTTGTTTCATAATTGATTTCTAATTTGATTTCATTATGTTCTGAAAAAATGCAAAGTATTCTCTCTCTCTATTTGTATTTGCTAAGGGTTTCTTTTTGACCTAGGATATGGTCTGCTTTAGAGAAGGAAACATGTACCCCTGAGAAGAAAGTGTATTCAGTTATTGATGGATGAAATATTCTCTCTCTCTCTCTCTCTCTCTCTCTCTATATATATATATATATATATATGCATATATATACTTTATACACAAAGAACTTAAAATAAGCATACTATAGGGACACAATCATTTCAATGTTTATAGCAGTTTAATTCACAATAGCCAAACTAGGTGCCCTGCAACAGATGAATGGATAAAGAAATGTGGTATATATATACAATGGAATATTACTCAGTCATAAAGAAGAATGAAATTATGGTATTTGCCAGTAAATGGATGGCACTGAAGAATATCATGCTAAGTGAAATAAGCCAGTCTCAAAAAAACAAAGGCAGAATATTCTCTCTGATGTGTGGATAGCTAACCCACAACAAGGAAGGGGAACATTAGAAGTTCATTGGACTAGAAAAAGGGGAATGTAAGGAAGGGAGGGAGAATGGGAATAGTAAAGAGAGTATAATGATTTGGACATATTTTTCCTGTCCACATATATATATACACAACCAATATAACTGCACATCATATACAACCACAATAATGGAATAATAATTGGAATAAGTTATACTTATTCTATATATGTATATATGTATTCTATATATGTATAATAGTTGAAAATATACTCTATAGTCATTTAAAATATTTTAAACAATAAATATACAAAATTAACAAAAAGAGTTAGCAAGATCTAAAATTTTGTGGGACAACTTCATATTTGCAAACCGATTTAATGTTGCTATAGATATTTTTAGATGAAGTTTATAAATTTGTTAAGGGAACAAAATCTACTAACATCAATAGGAAGAACACTATTATTCTTGTGGATGTCATTCCTTTCCAGAGGATCTATAATCATGCTCATGAAAGCATTTACCTGGTCTCTTTTGGCAGCAATCATTGACACAGAATTAGCACGATCATATTTTTAGTCTTTGTAAAAATACAAATTCAATTCAATACAATAAAGGTATTACTAAAAAAACCCTAGACACCTACAAAGACAACAGGAAATAAAACTTTTAAGTTGTTCAATTTGTGTTTGAGGTATTTTTTATGTATGATCTCATTTCATCTTTAGAAACCTTTTCCAGGAATGTCTTATAATTAACCATCTTTATATACACAGAAACTAAAGTCAGACCTGATAAGTGACATGGTGAATAAAGTACTGAAAAAAAAATTCAGAATTAAACTTTGATTTCTGTGAAACTTTCCATGAATTTAATAATTCATCAACATCTGTGTTTTCACTTATAATTACATGCATTGATCAATAAGAATCATAGGAAGGGAAGATTTAAAGAAACTTTGGTTCATAATTAGTTAAAAGGTATTAATATCAGTGGAAATATCCACTGAGTGTTTTTCTATGCCAGGGATTATAACAAAAACTTTGGGCACGCAAACTCACACATTCCTTTGAAAAAAAAAAAAAAAACAGGGTTTTATTTAATTTAAAAAAAGGTTTTTAATGCAAAAATTTTAAAAATTAGTATGTATGTTATTTAGAACTTCAGTGCATGTCTCTTTTACATATCAGAACAGAATTTTCAGTTTGGTTTTAAGCTTGATTGTATACATTTCAATACTACAGTGAAATGTATAACATTCACTTAATAAAAAGGATAGGGTTTCTGATTTTATATGAATGTACACCTAAAGAATACTTCATGTATTTTAAAATGGGGCTGTTAATATAATGAACTTTTAGATAACCATAGTATATAAAATGGTATTTTAATGTAAATATCACCAGTAATATTCATTACCACTAAAATAAATTTCCATGAAATTTAAAATAAACTGATAATTATAAATTAGGAACAGTTGATTTAATAAAACAGGGCAAAAATATTATCCTGAAATAACTTTGGATTTTGGGAAATACTTGTAAAGAAATGGATATTCTTTTGTATATTTGAAGTTTATCTGAAGAGCTGTTGATATTATATTTCTTTAAGGTAGGTAAGATGCTTTGGATCATAAATAAAGGAGTACTTAATTCAAAGGAGTTTTGTTTGTTAGGACGTGGTAGTACGTAATTGTAATCCCAGTGCCTTGGCTGGCTGAAACAGTAGAATTGCAAGTTCAAAGCCAGCCTCAGAAACTTAGCAAGGCCCTGAGCAACTTAGTGAAACCCTGTCTCAAAATTAAAATTAAAAAAAAAAAAAATGGGCTGGGGATGTGGCTCTGTGGTTTAGAGACTTTGGTACCAAAAAATAAATGAATAAATAAAAATTTAAACATTTTAAAAATTAAAAAATAAAAGTGTACCATTTTCTAAGTACCATTTTCATGGTATTTTTAAAAGATGTTTTCATATTATATGAGAACAATAATATGCATAGCTCAACTATTCTAATGCTTCTACAAAGCAATGGAGGATTATTAGCACCAGAATCCAGAAAAAGATGACAAATTTCATATAAACATTAAAACACTTTTCTTTCAGTACTATTTGTGTGCAATTAATAATATTCTATCACTAATTAATGCTGGCAGAATTGTAGCATAAAATCAATTACTAGCACATAGTAGTCAGCAAGTTACTATCATTGAAACTTTAACCCTTATTTGTTGAATATGGAATCTGAAAATATCAAGTGAGCTATTTATTTTACAAAGATAATACTGTTATTCTGTATAGTCACTTAAAATGTCACTTAAAATATGGGCTTTCTAACATTTTGGAGGAGAACTCATTACCAGAAGTGATTGTTTTCTTTTTTTTTTTTTGTCTTGAATTTTTATGGTCTATCTTTTATTATTTTTAATAGTTATATATAACATTTGGATTTACTTTGACATAATTATAAATGCATGGAGTGTAGTTTGCTCCAAAGTCCCCAGTACTTACCCTTTCCCACCCGTTCCTAACTGACTCTGTTTCCCTTCCTCTACCCTACTGATCTTTCTGTTCATTTATGTGTCTTTAAATTAGTGTCTTGTGGATATACGTAATGGTGACATTCACAGAAGTGATTCTTATGTATATTTTATAAATTATGAGATCATTTCAGTGTTTACTGTCCAAAATTGAATAGAATAAAAAGTTCATATTATAAACAAGTTTTTAAAACAAAAATTTCTTCTAACTTTTAATTCGTATTTGATTCCATGAAACTAAAATTTAGATTCACAGAAATTAACCATTCATTTTAACAGAATTCCAAAGTACTTACACTTATGTCATACGGAGACAGGACCACAGTTCAAGTTCTGACACTGCCCTTTTTCACTGTGTATCCTTGGAAAAATCACTTCCTTGAGTTTCCTCCTTTACAAGTCTGGGATAATAAGTTGACTTAACTCATGGGGGTATTTTGGAGATAAACTGTTCATGATGTATACTCAAAAGAGAGACTCAACAACATCTCCTGTTTCATTTATCTGTCAACAATATGAACATGAGTTCTTCCTCATCGAGAGGAGGAGCCTGATTCTTCTCAACTCGGATTTGGGCTAGTCTTATAATTTGTTTGCAACCATTATAATAAGGAAATAGTGGTAATGCATGACTTCCAAGTTTAGTTCAGAAAAGACCATGTAGTGCCAGTCTGTTGTCTTGCAATGTTTCCTCTGGAGGGAGCTGGCTACATTATGGGAGGACAGACTATGTTAATGCAGTCATGCTGGCTAAGCTCCATGTAGGTGTTCCAACAGACCAGCTCCCAATGAGCTCACTGTCCACAGGCAGCACTGGCGGCTAACCATAAGTGTGCCTTCTGGACTTTTCAGTTCCATTGAACCGTCTCAGAACTATAACTATAGACAACATTTAAGTGCAAGCACGATAGAGAGTCCAAGAGATACTGAAGCTAGTCTTACTCAAATTCCCAATCCACAAAAGCATGAGTGAAAAATGATTGGTTGATGCCACTATGTTTTGGACATAAAAACTTTTTATGAAATAAGGATATTGGAAAGTAAATTTAGATAAGGTGTTCTGTGATTATGAAACCCTTATTAACATGACATTTGTTGGGAGAGTTAACACTTCTAATGGATGAGTAAATTTTTTTTCCCAAGGAAGAAAACTCTATTGTACCATATGGAGTTTTCACACTGCTTAATTTCTTCCATTGAGAAATAAAGGGATGTCTGATGAGTAAATGTGAACATGCAGATTGGAAACACTTTTCTACCACTACTTTTTCTCTCTTCAGAAAGGAACTTCTGACAAAGATCAGTAGGTCTCAGTTGTTCTCATCCATGGAGTTAACCTTATTTTCTTTGTAAGTTCTAATCCACTGGAGAATATGTTTAGTATGTTTATCTAATTCTTGAGTTCAGTATAAGATTAATTATAAACTTATACAAGAAAAAGCATTCTATTAACTGAGATCCCCTTTAAAAATCTATGAGGAGCATATTTGATAATTACAATGTCATGTTGTTGGATAAAATTATTAGGTTGAGCCCCATGACACTGAAGATGTTTTATTTTTATTTCATTTATTTATTTTTTTGGTACTGGGGATTAAACCCAAAGGTGCTTAACCACTTAGCCACATCCCCAGTGCTTTTAAAAATATTTTATTTTGAGACAGGCTCTCACTTAGTTGCTGAGGTTAGCTTTGAATTTGAAATCCTCCTGCCTCAGTCTTCCTAGCCATTGGAATTATTGGCACATGCCACCAGGCCTAGTGAAGATATTTTATTTTTGCAGTTTCATCAAAGCTTTTGACTGGTGTATTCACAATGGTAACTCTTATTTCATGTTGTATTTTCCAAGTCCCTATTTGAGGCATGACTGATTATTAAGAACATTTTCCTGCTGAAAGGATTATTTGTTAAATTTCACATTAGCTTACAATAAAGAGCTGCTTGCCAAAGTATAGCCTGGAAACCATCCACATGATATCAAATGACACCACTCATTAAGTGTCATTAGTAGGCCTTGAGCTAGAAACATGAATTAACTTTGAGAATGAGAAAGCATGACAGGATCTCCTCATGTTTGTTATGAAAGTATTATTTCATGTCACTTTCTTTCCCTGATTATTGTAATTATTAGCAAATGTTAATTGTACAAGATAATGGGTTTCATAGTGACATTTTATACATATATAAAACAAGTTTTGATCATATCCACCTTCCCTATAGCCTCCTCTTATCCGCCGCCTCCTCATCCCGGTAACTTTCCCTTCTCTAGTGGTTCCTTTTTCACTTTCAGGTCATCTTTAATTTTTTTCAAGGATCCACATTCATGAGAAAATATTCCATACTTACCTTTCTTAGTCTGGCTTATTTAACATGATGCTCTGCAGCTTCCTCAATTTTCTTGTAAATGATATGAGTTCATTCTTTATGATGGAAAAATTCTCCAGTGTTTGTGGTATGTGTGTGTGTGTGTGTGTGTGTGTGTGTGTGTGTGTGTGTGCACCTATCCATACATAGGCATCAAGGCTGATTGTGTAATTTGGTTAATATAAATTATATCATGATAAACATGGGAATGCAGGTATTTTCATAGTATGCTTAATTTAAATCACTTGGGTATGTATCCAGGAGTGGTATAGCTAGATCATATTGGTAGTTCTATTTTTAGGTTTATGGGGAATCTCTAAACTGTTTTCCATCGTGACTTTACTAATTTACATTTCCATCAACAAGGCTTAAGGGTTCCATTTTTCTTGGATTCTGGTGAGCATTTGTTACTTTTTATTCATAAATAATAACCAGTCTGGGGTTAGATATAATCTAAATGCAGTTTTGATTTGAATTTCCATGAAGGCTAAATATTTGAGCATGATTTCATATATTTATAAATCATTTGCACTTTTCTTGCAAAGTGACTGTTTATATTATTATTGATTGAATTACTTGTTCTTTTCTTGTTAAGTGTTTTGAGTTCTTTATATATGCTGAATATTATTCCTTTTCCAGATGAATAGCTAGCAAATACATTTTACCATTCCATAGGCAGTCTCTTCATTCTGTTTTTTTGCTGTGCAGAAGTTTTTTTTTTTTTTTAATTTGATGTAATTCCTATTGTCAATTATTATTTCTTGAGCTACTGAAGTCTTCTTCAAGAAATTGTTGTCTATATCACTATTTAAAGTGTTTCCCATATGATTTCTTATACTAGTTTCAAATTTCCAAGTCTCATTAAGGTCAGGGATACACTTAAAGTTGCCTTTTGCACAGGTTGAGAGATAGGGATCTTCTTTCAGTTTTCTGCAGATGGATATTCAGTTTTACAGAATCATTTGTTGAAGATGCTATCTTTTCTCCAACATATGCATTTGGAACCTTTGTTGAAAATCAGATGCCTGTAGATGCATGGTTTATTTTCTCTTCCATTTCTAATTTTATGCCACTAACATGATGTTTTTCTTATAATGGTTGCATAGTTTCCTTTTAAATTGGGTATTGGGATACTTCTAGCATTGTTGTTTTTGCCAAGGACTGTGTTGGCTATTCAGGGTTTCTTTTTGTGATTCCATATGAATTAATCATTGTTTTTTCTAGTTTTGTGAAGAATGTCATTGGTATTCTGATGGGAACTGTGATGAATCCATAGATCACTTTCATTAGTATGACTCTGTCAACAATGTTGATTCTCTCAATCAATGAACGAGGGAGGGCTCTCCATGTTGTAAAGTCTTCTTCAATTCTTTCTCTAGTATTTTGCAATTTGCATTGCAGAGGTCTTTCACTTTGTTGGTTAGTTGGATCCCTAGGAATTTCTTTCCTCCCTTCCTTTATTTCTTGCTTTCCTTCCCTTTCTTCCTTTTCTCACTATTTTTTTTTTTTTTTTGAGACCTATAGGCCTCAAAAATCCACTGATTTTTGTATGGTGATTTTATTCCTTTCTACTTTGAAGAATTAATCAATTCTAAGATACTTTTGGTGGGGACTTTAGGGTTTTCTAGCTATAGAATCCTTATATGCAAACAGGGTTAATTTGATTTCCTCATTTCCTGTGCACTTGCATTTCTTCCCATTGCCTAACAGCTCTGGTTAAAATTTCCAATCCTGTATTTCATAAGAGTGGTAAGAGTAGAAATCCTTGTCTTGTTTCTGATTTCAGAGGAAATGCTTTCAGTTTTCCCCCTAGAGTATGATTTTGTGTATGAGTTTGTCAAAGACAGTCTTTATCTTGTTGAGCTACTATCCTTCTACAACCAATGTATTCAGTGATTTTAGAATGAAGAGATGTTACATTTTATCAAAAACTTTTTCTGTATCTATTGAAATGATCATGTGATTCTTACCCTTGATTCAATTTATGCAATGCATTATATTTATTCATTTGCATTCTTGCTACTTTTCATCACAAAAATGATATCATACAAGTGTAATCTATGACAGTATTATTCAATCAAACCTTAGGTATCAAAATTTATATGGACTATCTGCAAACAGAATCTACTCAGAATAAGAGCAACAAGATAGTCTGTGCCTGAAAACTATGTAATATGACAAAGATGAAAAATGTATATTGAATACTTAACTTGGACATGTGTTTTACAATATACTCTTCATCTTCCTTATAATAAAAAGGAAATAAGAATTTTCAACATTTTGAAGGCGAAGGAAATCAAAGAGTTCAAATAATATTGTGACGGTTAAGCCACCATAAACGGCAAAGCTGAAATTCAAAACTAGATTTGTCTTTCTTCTAAACTCAGCTCAACTATTCAATTTGTGAACTTTACTGCTTAAGATACTAGGACTATTAAAAGAAAGGGGACTTACTGGTGTTCAGATATTAGAGTATTTGGGGAGAATGGTGAAGATAAAAAGTAAATAATTTTAATCTCTTCATTCACTGTATAATCTTAGCACAAAAATCATATTTGGGTTCCTATAAATTCTTTGTGAAAAATAACCCAAATCAAAAAAAATTTGTACAAATATGTATTATTTAATAGAGATAGTCCTTAGCATACAAACCGAAACATTGCTTTCAGCTACTATGGAAGAAATTCTTATGTGTACTTTGGGGTGATAAAAACCATGTTTTATCACATTGATAAAATATCTGAATATAATCTGCTTCATTCTCAGCATATACATATGGAAATATCAATTATATGAAATATAAAACATGATTTTGAGAAGAGAACATTTAGTAATTTTTTAGTATACCGGAAGACAATTGGAAAGTTCGTACAGTTAAGGGCAAAGTGCATCTATGAATGTAATCCATAAAAATGTGCTAAATTGAAATATGAAAGAATCCTCTATAGTTTTTGATATCTGGTTGTATTTTACTAATTTTATTGATATTTAACTCATTTCAGAATTAGAAACTCTGCTATAGCAATATCTGTGATTTTCTGTTAAGAAAATATTAAAATAAACTCTGTAAAACTGTGGTTATATTTTCCTATTTATAAATTTGGTTTTCAATTTGAGTATATAAAATAAGAGTGACAAAACAGTGCTACTACTATACACTCAGAAAAGATATACAATCATAAAAGATGAGATATACACTCATAAAAATGCTGTCATGATGACAAAAATGGAACCAAAAAAAAAAAGTGATAGAAAAGCATCCTTTCAAAAGTTAATAAATGAACAAGGGAGATGCAATTTTTGTCAATGTATGAGGTTAATAGATTATTAAATATAATTGGAGGAATAGAAAGTGTAGAAAAAATTGGTTTCAAACCTTTCCACTCTTATATTAGTAAGTCAACGTACTTTTAGGTGTATGTATATTTCAGAAACCAGAGGTTTTGTAAAAAACTAATGAATTTTAACACTGAGAAAAGTCACCTAAAAGCCAAATTGCAACACCTTCATTGCTGTAAAAGTCAATTGTTTACATTTACTTTTCTTTTTCAGTGTATAAATTATATGGAAGCAGAAACCCACTTGACATGTACAGTGACATTACTAAAGAGTAAATAATTGGAATGATAGCCTGAATTTTATATATTTGAACTGATTTTATGTTAAGAGCCACAGGTAGAGGTGAAAATTACCACAGAATATTTTAGAGATTCAATGTATACAAGTAGCCTTGGGAAGCAACCTTAGGAATAAAACCAATAACCTATAATTCTCTAATTTAATGAAAAAATCTTTAAATGCTATAAATTGACATTTTGGTATGCTAAAGTAAGGTATAGGCTAACTTTTTGTTAGAGTTACCTTTTAAAAAATTAAGCCCTTTATTTGATTTGTACAAGTTCCTTGGTAAGCTGGAGACTAATGTGAGATTTGTTAATATTCAATACTCTGGACATTGCAATGTTATTGAACACCACTATATATTGAGTCGAGGTTACCTTATCGCCTTCAGAAAATGTGATGCCATCCACAGCCCTTTTCCATGTAATTTCTGGGACAGGCTCCCCTTCTGCTTCACAGATGAGTGTGACATGACCATTCTCATATGTAGTCTCATTTTTAAGCTGTATTATGTGAGGCTGTACTGTAAAAAATGTATATATTACTCAATTGATATTGGATTAAGACAATTACTGTTTGAACTTAACATGGGAAGTGGGCTCTTTAGCCTATGTTAATATTATACAAGGTGACTAATTGTAGCATCTACAGAACCAATAGAGTTGCAAAGAGCAGAGAAAAAGGAACTATGGAAAATAAAGCTCATCTATTATCATTGAAAATTTTGAGGTATCTTAGAAAACAACATAAAAATAATGATTCCCTTCAAAACTTTGCTTACTAAAAATGGACCTACTTTATTCCTCTTTTAGAGTCACAAAATTAAATTTCCTCTTTTGAAGCAATATGTGCATAGAGGTGTTATCTTAACAACATCTTAATCATTAATTACTTATATCTACTACAAAAGAACTTTTTGTATACTATTAATATTTAAAATATGCTTCTCTATAAGTATACATAGTATCACACAGAAATTTATTTTTTGAAATATGTATTTCTTAAATATTGTGTTTAGACACAAAATGGATAAAAGTCTAAAAGTCAAAGCTTGATTTTCAGTATAAGAAACATTCTTATGTATTTGACCATTACCAAAGTAAAAAAAAAAAAAAGTTGTTCTTAATCTCAGAAAATAACATTCCTGATTCCAGAAGTACAGCCTATAGTACTTTCAAGACTTCTATTGCCTTTAATGGATTTGGTTAGCTACTCTTTATGGATTACTTTGTGTTAAAGGAACACAAACTCGTTCAGTGTTACTACAAAAAGTAATTACAACCATGATGTAGCATTGTATTATTTTCTATCTGAAAGAAGGAAAATATTAGAAACGTTTTTATCTCTTTATTCTCACTGGTATCCTAATAAAAAAGAAGCAATAAAATAGTATTTCAGATGAACCCATAGGTGTACACTGAGAATATCATCCTTTGGAATTCTGTCATATAGTGCCATTTCTGATTATTTTCATACTGAGTAATATTTATGTAGTATAGATTTTAAAGAAAATAATAAAATTGATAAACCTTTAGCCAAACTAAAAAAGAGAAAGAGAAGACTCAAATCATTAAAATTTCTGTTGAAAAAGGAAATATCACCACAGACACTGATAAAGACAATAATCAGACATTATTTTGAAAATTTATACTCCAATAATTTTTTAAGAGGGAAAAAGTTGGGAATTTCCCATGATTTAAGGACTTCCTATGATTTTGAATAGCTTTCTATTTATTTGCTCTTTCCTCTATATGAACAATCTGCAGAATTAGTGTTTTCTCTTTCTCCTCTTTAAAGACTTTTGTTTAACATCACCTTACCATTGACCTTCATGCTAACTTTCCAACACTCTGCTATCCAAAATTATAGTCCTTTTTAAACAATGTTATCCAATTCTTCCAGTTTCCTAGTCTACTTAAAGCATCTTATTATTCAAATTTTAGTTTTCTATTTTAATAGTTTTTATAGTTGTTAAATTATTTTCAATAGAATACAAGCATTGTGAAAATTTCTCTGGTTTGGAAAATGCTTTTATCTTTATGGTGGCAACAGGCACAACCAGCAAGAGGGTGGTCCACCAGCTATTACCATTTATTTTTGGATTAATGTAAGAGGGACCCTTATACCTGTCACCTGCTAACATTAGTCATTCTTAATCTTAGAAATTTCATCCTTTTTCCCTTTCCCTTTCTTTGTTGTGAAAGCATTTTGATGAGTGTTGTGAAAGATGAAGAAGACATACTAAATGTTAGTAGAGAATATAATTACTTTCACTATTTAAAGTGAAAAAATTATAACTATCAAACAGAAAATTGTCTTCTTATTGCAAATATAATACAAGGTAAATCAAAAGTTTTCTAAAATAGTACTAATTCTCTATGTTCTATCCATTTTCTAGGTAAATAATATATCTCTTGGTAAATATGGAGGATATTTACATATCTTATTTCAGAAAAAGGAAAATAGATATTTAATTATAGTTCAATCAATGTTTAGCTCAATGTTTCTAAATCATAGCCTTAAAGATGTAATTTTTATTTGTTTGTGTTTTGGTACCAGGGATTGAGCCTAGGAATGCTTAACTTCTGAGTCACATCCACAGCCCTATTTATTTTCTGTTTTGAGACAGGTCTCTCTAAATTGCTTAGGGTCTCACTAACTTGCTGAGATGGCTTTGAATGTGCTATCCTTTTGCCTCAGTCTATGGAGTTGCTGGGATTATAGGCAAGTGATGTGAGCTTTTTAAGTACATTGAATATAAAACATGTGTTAAGATTTATGAATATCTACCTGATAGAGATTAAAATTTTACAGAATCCATCAGGGTAATTTAAATATTTCCTGTTCAGATTCTGTTCAGATTCAGCTAATATTCTATAAAAATTTAAATGTGTGATTAGATGTAATACTTAAGACAATTCTTTTTGATAACTGAAAATTGAAAATATATTTCAGAAGGGAACAAATTACAGTATAACATGGAAAGTTAAATGTTTTCCATTAACAGCAAAATAGATGTTTATTCAGACTCTCCTCTAGACATCTTGGACTTAGGCACTGTGCAATAATACTTACCAAAGACTTGGAGGAATGCTTGCTTTTCATCTTCTCCTGCCTTATTTGTGGCCCGGCAGACATAAGGTCCTCCATCACTATTGATTATGTTCCTGACAGTGAGTTCTGTATTGCTTCCTTTCAAAAGGTACTTTTCATTTTCTTCAATGAGCTTGCCATTCCTAAAGAAGAAAAAAAGAAGGCTGATCATAATAAATTTGTCTTCATAATTCAGGAAATCATAATCAACTTTGACCAATAGGTATCAGTTATTTCATGGCTATTGTCATTGATAGACAAGTGCTATAGTCCAATCAAAAGTATGTTTTTAGTAGTTCTGTAATATAATCTGTAAATAATAAAATTACACTTGAAATTTGTTTTGACTTTAGAGACAAGAAAACCATTAGGCAATGCTGAAATCTTGACATTAGTCAATATACAAAAGCATGTTGGTTTAATTTGAACTTTGATTATTAGCAAAAACTCACTTTTTTTGGTTATTTTTATTCCCTTGACACATTATATGTTGGTGACCAACACATATTTATGAAATATGTTTATTTTCTAGTGTGGGACAAATTTTTAATAATTTCTATGAAAAATTTATTTAAAATCCAAAGTAAATAAAATATAAATATATCATAAATTTATATTGCATATAAGTATTACTAATATATTAATAAGATGAAAGAATTAAGTGAAAGCACAACTAATCAGAGATATTATATTGGATATAATTTAATTAATGAAGGAAATGAGGAAGTTTTATACATTTTCTATTAGACAAAAATAATTATACATATTTTCCCAATTCTTTATACAGTGAAATAGATCTCATTCTGCTCTAAGTGTAGTATATATAATCTTTCAATTTTTTTCAACTGGACAATAAAAAATATTTCAAAAATATTAAAAATCTGAAACATTTCTACAATTGCCCATATTAGTTGTGAAAAGTTTTTATGTACTTTCTTCAATTCTATTTTATTATCCTCATTCTCCTTTCCCTTAATCCACTCTTTCTTTTTCATTTTTGCTAGTATAAAAATATAATAGTAGTTGGAATGTCTGAATTGATCTTAGCACCCACTAACATAAAGTGTTTAGGATTTGTATCTGTCAGTTGGGAATATTTACCCTTTCATATAAATTGAAAACTAAAAAATAAATAAATATACTAAAATTTTTATTAAAAATATTTCCTAAAATTAAATAAAACATTTCTATGATATATCATAAATATTTCAAGTGGTTTCTGATTACATTTTCCAGAAAGCACTGACATATATTCTAATAAAATTCTTCTGTGACTCAAAAGCATCATTTTTCCCAGTTTCTTATGATATCTCTCTATATATACTTAAAGTGTGTAAAACTTTTCTAAAAGAAGTATACATGCTCAAAATTAAGGTTTATAACCCTATATGTCTAAAAATTAATAGTAATAAATATAGTGTTCTGTAATTTTATTTGTAATTTTACAAATGTTTAAGTGAGAAATAATCAATATTATATATGAAGTTTATTATAAAATAGAAGAGGAGGAAATACTTCAAGGTTCAGTCTATGAAGCCAACATTGCCCTGATTTGAAGATGTATTTGTAGTCAGTGCTTATATAGTAAACTGCATTTCTAATGTAAAATAACAAGTTCTCCGATTTTAAATTTTATTGTTTCTAATTCAAAAGTTTGAGCCACAACCTAAAAGAATAGAATACTTCAATAAACATGCTTAAATTTAATGAAAATCAAAGTACATTTTAATACTCTAAAATAAGCCATCAAAGAATAGATTTAGAATACAAAGTTTACTCATTTGATAAGTTGAACAGTGCAGGTGCCATCCCTGGCCAGGAAATAAAACAAGGCTTGGTCTAGCTATCAGACATGGAAATCTGGCTCTCAGGAGCTGACAACCATGAGAGATTGATCCGGATTGCCTAGAGTACGTGGTTTCCATAGAGTTGGTTCACTGCCACAATTTGTAGACCCTGCTGGAACAACCCACTATAGCCAAATGGCTTGCTCAACTCCATCCCATCCTGTTTCTCCCAGGAGAAGCTCCTCCCAGTCCTCCTTTTACCTGTACGACTATAAATAAAGAAAATGTGGGCTCCTCCATTTCATTAGAGCCTGACCCTTTAGCATGGCTCAATCTGTCACGCCCACTGATTCAAAATAATCTCCTGTGTTTTTTTTTTCTATTAAATAAATTTCTTAGCGATTAATATACTGCCAGCCCATCCCTCCTATAGGAACCTTTCCCTGACCCACACAGGACATGCAGGAGAGAACAGTTTTAGAATGCCAAATTAAATTCATGAAGTTTTCACTTTGCATAATTACTTTTTGTCTATACACCAATAAAATATACAATTAATTACATTATAATGACAGTGCCTTTCTACACTTAAAACCATGTGGCCTACAACATTGAGATATCTATTCAAGACATACTAGTGGTGACATTAAAAGGTAGAATGAGTCACAAGATTCCTGGGCCTAGTCTGGCCAGAAACATGCCTTTAAAGACAGAATAAGCATCGTAAGGGCAGCCTTGGTCTCAAAATTAGAGAAAGATCTTACTGCTGATCTCTTTAGCAATTTAATCTCATGAATTGAACTCTGAACAGCAGCTTCATTAATTTTTGAATGAAACTAAAAACAAGGCTTTACTTCTTGACAAGATGATTTAAGATTCCAAATACTATTCCATGAACCAGAGTGACAGTGTACTTAACCTACCTGGACCAGGAGATGGTGGGTTCTGGGGAGCCTGAAGCTCTGCAGGACAATGTCATCTCTTCTCCTCTCTCTGCTGTGGCATTAAATGATTTCTGAGGCATTGTGATTGCTGGTGGCACTGAAAGAGAGATAGACATAGAATAGAGACAAAAACATTTATATCAACGCCATTCTTAGAGTTTGTATATCCTCTTTTTTATAACTGCTAACCATTAAAAATTGATGTTAAATTCTATTTTCATAATAAAAGAATATTAAGGTCACTGGTGTGCTTTCTTACATATTCTTCTTAGAAAAATATTTGTAGTGCTATTTTTTCTTAATCTATTAAACTAAACAATGAACTATATATGTTAGCAAAAATATATACTTTTATAGACTATGTATCACAGGAAGACAATACCACCCTGACTTAATCAATACAGATATCTAATTCAAGCATAAATGGATTTCCTATTTGGGTTCTCATTGGTATATGTAAGGCTATAGGCAATCATTCACGGCTTCAAGACAGGGCTTTCAAATTAGGTGTCAAAGCATAATGTTCTTTCTGATTAACTACACTTAATTTCTTCAAACAACTATAAAACATTTTATGAAGAGAAACTGCTTAAACCATAGAGAGTATGAAAATAGATTTTCATGAACCATTCAATTTTAAAATTAAGCATCCCCAATTTCAAACTAATTACAATGCAAAAACTGCATATGCTGCAAATTTTAGACAGGTTGAAACTGTTACTGAAATGCACTGCTTGCAATAAACAAGCCACTAACATCCATAACAGAAGTTAAATTTCAAAGTAAAGCATAAATTGTAACTCAGTACACAGTTTTAGCTATGAAATTGAAAGCAAGAGAGTCATATTACAAATTAATTCTCTTAATAAATTTATTTTTTACATATCCAAACAACATAGTCAGACAGGTACTTATAGTGTGATTATAATTAAATGTCTGTATAATAACATTATATTATTTTCAGGTCAGCAATTATGTTTTGTTTGCCCAGTGATAGAATAAAAACTTAAATGTATCTCAGCCATTAAACCTAACAAATCAAGTTTCTGTATTTATGATGTAGACATAAGGAGCATGATCTGACATGTTATCTCTAAAATAATAATGATGAATGATATTAAAAAATTAATTTTTCACATATTAATTCTTAATTTTTGTCATTTGACTTTCTGTATGTTATTTTTTTCTTTCTGGTAATAATAAAAAACACATTTTAATCAAAATACGTTGCTTTACCTTTTCTTATCTATAAAGGTAGTTGAAAGAGCACTATTTTTATTATAACAATAAAGATTTTTAACACATTAGGAATTACAATGAAAATAAACTTTTAACAGAAATTCTCTCTATAATCAAACATAAGTAGACACTTCAAAATTGATAACAAGGTGCTTCAGTTCTTGTTCTGAAGCTGTCACTATCTGGAAAAATTTATTTAATTTTTATCACCATTTTCTTTTGTATAAAGTAAACTAAGTTAGAGGGTCTATAAAAACTGACCAATGTCAATAGATTTAGCTTATCTTACCTTAAATCAGCTAATAAAATTTCTGCTCTTAACTTACAGTGTAGGTTAACAGAACACTATTACTATTTTATATTCATATAGTTTTCTGAAGAGAAATTCTCAAACTCTCCTGAAGACTAATAATATCAAAATCTTAGGAGGTTTTTCCTAGGTCAGAGCCAAGACATTCAGAGAGTCTAATACCTACTGTTTTGAACTATAAGA
Organism: Sciurus carolinensis; assembly: GCF_902686445.1. Lineage (NCBI taxonomy): Eukaryota > Metazoa > Chordata > Mammalia > Rodentia > Sciuridae > Sciurus > Sciurus carolinensis. The sequence continues at coordinate 119,210,889 of NC_062221.1, read as the reverse complement.
ATCATTTTTATATATACTATTATTTTATTATTTCTGAATCCTCTATTGGGATTAAATAAAATTAAAAGGAATCACAATTGTACTTAATTCAGATTTCTTGTTTTCTCATAAATCATATGTCCCTCTATTTTTACATTTTTAAAAAATACTTATTTCACATTTGATTGTATCAGAAACATATTTTAATATACTGATTCTATATGTGTTGTCAAAACTTTCTGGAAACTGTATATTTTTATTTGTTAGTCACAAGAAATAGGTCAGGTGTTTAAGTACTTTCATAATTCTCAACAATATGAAGGCTTTGGTCTACCTTCAAGTTACCATTAACCTCACTGGCTGATTAGGTTCCAAAGAAACCACTAATTTAACAGTTTCATTTCCCTTTCTTCAATAATGGCTTCAGATATTTTAAATGTCTTCTAAGTCTTACAAGAATTTCTCTACCTACTTCCCCTCAAATATTTCTCAGAACATGTATGTCACTTTACACAAGGAATACCTTTTTATGTCATGGCTTTTATAATTCAGATTAACCAGTATTCACGAATTCCTCCAAATTTATTCTCCTAGTGATAACAAATCCCATTCTACCATAGGTGGAAATGTACTATTTTGTAATTCATTTCTTTTCAGGTCTAAGTATATCTCAATAACTAAATTCACACATAGATATTTCATCTATCAGAGGACTACTAAACTTAAAAGTCACTTCACTATTTTTTTGCATCAATACTTACTTTTTAAAATCTTCAGACTTTGTAGCTAGTAGAAAGCCACAAAAATAACTCAGTCCTTTACCAAGAGGAGATATGGACCAGGCTAACAATAAAGTACCTCGATGCTTTTACTTTCTGTTTTGCCATTTTCAGTCTACATGCAAAGAAAATTAATTTCTTTCCTCAGGTCTTTCCATGAGTTCATTATCACATGATTCCTTCCATTGCATTTCAATATTGAATATAAAAAAGTAAAATAATTCAGAAACCACATTTATAAAGCTAATTTACATTATTCAAGGATCACTCAAGGTTCTTAATTCCAAGAACTCCCTTTAATAAGAGAGCAAGTTTTCACATTTTGTAATTTATATCTTTGGCATTTTTCATATACAGAGTTTCTTATCATATCATGGAGTAAAGAATAGTTATTATTTTAATATTATGTAGATGCTTTCTATGCAATGAGATATTTCCATTACAGAAAATGCATTATCATTACTTTGATCAAATAATTGGTACTTTCTTGTGGTCATATTAGGCATTAATTTTATTATTATATATGCATTTTTTTGTCTCTCAGTTTTGTCTGCTTTACTTTTTGCTACTTCCTAAAATGCTATAATATGATCTAACACCTCTAAATTTTCATTCATAATAGTTCTGGCTACTTGAAATAATCTTCCATTTCTCCTTTATAGAATTGATTAATTTAAACTGCTATTTATAAGGAATATTCTTTGAAATCAAAAACCACAATTAAAGGAAAATGAAGTATCAAATGATGGATAAAAATAACTGTACAACTTCAGTTTGAAGGAAAGTACTTCTCTGTGATTAAACTAAACACATATATGTTTTATGTTATATTTTTTATAAAACCTGCAGATGAGTTGTCTCCAATCTTGAGTATCAGCACACTTAATACTTTCATCTTGCTATAGAACCTATTCAATATTTCCTAACATATGAGTACTGGTAACAAAGACTTTGGCATTTTCCAAATATTAATTGCTAAATTTGTGAAAACAGTAAAGCAGTGATATAATGATGATGATATGTTGAGCACTGAGTTTTAAAACCAAATCTATCTGAAGAAAACAGTATGAGCTTTACTTGATACCACCAGATTACAGGGTAATGAAGACCGAATTGAGTTACGTCTATTACTCGTATTTCTTTATGCAAATATTAACCATGTTTTATTCTTCCTTCTTCCTGCTTCAAAATATACCTTTTCTGTACTGTGCTTCTTTCCCCAGATTAATAATCTATGTAAGATGAGAGAACACATGTAGAAAACTCCCTCACTTTTGTTCAAACTGTGCAGTATTCTATACCATCTGGATACATTGTTTGGCATGTGTTAAGTCACCTTTCGAAACACAGCGAAATACATATATATTACAACATTTATCTACTGTAGTAAGTCCTGACTTTAGCTATCCAGAAGTGAAATTTGGAGATCATCTACAGCAGAAATTCTCAATGTATATTTTAAAGAAACCCTGAGGTCCTCAATACCCTTTCAGAGGGCCTCTGGGGTCCTCCCTATTCCAGTCAGATATCTCGGGCAGACAAATTTTCTTCTGATAAAGTCAATTATTTACTGTGCCAATGGAGGAAAATTTAAATAACCTCTATCTGAAAGAGCGTTTTTCTCAGGTTCAAGGACCCTGGTGAATATGACATGGTGAAGCAGTTCAGCCCAAGTAAGAGGACTCACCCCTTTCCACACTGCTCAAAGACCAACAGAACATTCCTGGAATTGAGAAGGTTGATGTCTCGAAAAGATTCTTGTCTTTGAAAATAACCACGCAGAAAAAAGAAACTGAAAATCAAGTAAAAATATCGTAATAAACCCTGAGGACACCAGATCCCTGGAGGCTCCAATTGCTGCCTTGACCATCAAGTTTCCTAATTAGGAAGAACACATACAGAAACGTTGAAAAGATAAAGCGTGAAAACACTATCTTCTGAGGACCACTGTCCAGAGCAAACGGATGCCCCCAAATCCTGAAGGACCAACTACGATGTCTTTGAGAAGACACACAGGGAGCGGGGATTGAGTCCACCTCTCCCTCTCTGTATTACCAAACTGTTCACGGCTGCTTCATGGCCAAGAGGGCTCTGTGCCTTTGAGATTCTCCAGGAGGCACGAAAGCTGAAGAAGCAAAAAAGGACCTCAAAAGCTGCAGATTTTAAGGCCCAAAACAAGCCCCAAACAAGAAGACCAGCAAGACCCAGAAAGTGTTTCCAAATCTTGATCAGAGACACTCAAAGAAAACCAATAAAGTATGTTAAAATGTTTTCAAAAACCCTCTATGCTACTTTTGTTTTCAAACATGAACATTTTTCCTAAAAATGTTATTTAGACAAGCATGCTTATTACTCCCCTAAAATTAAAAATTCAATCTTTACATAAAATCCTGAGATATATTTAAATTATCTGTTTTTTTTGTAATTTTAATTTATATGTATATTAATAGGTATGACTCACACAAACAAAACTTTTTGTGACCTTCAATAATATCACTAGTGGAGGAAGTTCCTAGGGCAAAGAATCATGAAAAAAGATTTTTAACAACATTTAAAAAGAATTCATGGAAAACTGCAGAGAATAAATAAACTACAACAAAAATCATATTGTCTGTTTAGAAGTAATCTCAATATGTAAGATGCCAGAACTTTTTCATAGAGAGTTACTAATGATTACTAATTATTTTGTGAATCACTGCAGAATTTCTTTTCTCCAAGTTCTGTAGAATAGAATCTGTGTGAGAAAGCACAGTGGGTTTGAGTAGTTCAGGACTGAGGAGAGCCCCTCAGACACCATAGGGCTGCTGCAAGTTTGGAATCTTGTATAGCTCTGGAGGCAGATCCATCTATAGCTAGCAGAGCCTACCTTTGATTTATTTACATAATAGTAACAAAGTAAAAGCTGGATGCTAATGAAGATGATAGGAAGAAAGGTAAAAACTGGTCTTTCTAGCATATTAACAAAACAGTATGAGGAAGTCACCAAATGATCAGGTAACTTGTAATTTCTGGATGTTATTATTTCATTTTTTTTTAATTGCAAGACAAACATTGTTTCCACCTGTGACTCGTTGCCAGAAGGAAAGTTTTACAACCTATTTTATTTTCTCCCCTATAAGTTTATAAGGTAGAATACAATCATATTTTCAAATGAAATAAAAAACTAAAGCAATATTTTTAAATATTGTAGATCGAAATTAAGTATAAGTGGTCTAATCTCATAAATGAAATAGTGAGCTATTCAAATCAATAAAATACAAACCAAGGATACTCTGTCTACTGTGGATACTATTTAAACACTAATCAAAGAAGGTTGACGTGACTATGTTAATAACAGGAAAGACGATTTCAGAAGAAGGAAAAGTACAAGATGTATTGGGGATTATTACTTAATGATAAAAGATTCAATTCACAAAGATGATAGGACAAGCCTAGGCATTCACCTTAGAAAAGAGCTTCAGAATATCTGAAGTAAAAATGGACAGAAAGAAGGAAGACCTAAACAAATTCATGATTTCTTTGTGAATTGCTTAAGAAACTAGAAAAATAAAAATGAAATAAGGCCAAATATATCAGAAAGAAGAAAAAAACACACATAAGATATCAATGAAATAGGAAAAAAACACAGAGAAAATAAAGGAAATTGATAAATCTTCTTTACTATATCAATTCAATGAATACATCTAGCAAGACTCACAGGGAAAAGGGAAGATGATACATTATTTCTAATATTGGACCTGAAAGAAAGGATTTCTGAAAACTATATGCAACATAAATTTATCAATGTTTATGATATACACCACTTACTAAAAACAGAGAAGTTACTTGAAATGACTCAAGATAAAACAGATGAATCAAATAGCCTTGTAACTATTAAAAAATATAATAAATTAAAAGCCTCCTGAAAGGATAGCTCTACAATCAAATAGCTTATCTGGTGACTTTTATGAAATATTGTAATAAGATATAACAATTTCTATGCACTCTCTCCCAAAAATATGAAGAGGTAAAACATTTCAAGTCATTTTATAAAGTTAACATTATACTGATAATTTAGCTAGTCAAAAGATAGAAACCAGTATCTCATGAAAACAGAAAAACATTTTAAACCAAATAATACAAAATAAAATCCATCAAAATATAAAAATAATAATATACCACTACCAAATGTTTTGGTGTGTGTGACAGAAAGGTTTATATAATACTGTAAAATCAATCATTATACCCCAACTTATTAATGTATAAAGAATCAGTATACCTGTTTATTGGCATAAACTCTGTGCTAAATAGAGATCCCTATATTCCTGTTACTTAGAGCTAGGTAATCATATTAACAAACACAAGATCAAGCCCACCAGTGTAGGAGGTTTGGAAGATTTATAGACCTTAAATTGACTAAAAAATACTCTGACTCTGATAGTCTCTTTTGATAGTTATCAGGCACTCCTTCTAGGAATCCCTCTTTTGTAGCCTCCAGTTTTACTTTTGGTGGGTACATCTTAATTTACATTAAAAGAACTATTGTCTTTCCTTTTAAATGCCCAAGGAATGGGCGTGATTTGGTTAGAACTTGTTTTGCTAGGTGTTTAAGATCAAGCTGGTCGAATTGACCTTGTTCCTCTACAATGTCATGAGTCATCTGAGTGCCTTTAGGGGGTCACTCTTGGGGAACTTGAGAACAGCCTCTTAGTTCCTTTAGTTCCATCTTCCAGGATAGGTAAAGACCTTGCTTACCAGTTGGCTTCCCTTGGAAGCATCAGGGATGTCTCCCTTCTCCAATGACCCTCCTCTTTTGCAGCAGGTGTACTTGTTGGCTTTCTGTTGTGCAGGTCTCAATGATCACCTTGGTCAGGTTGTCACATGGCCCAGAGTGGCAAAGTCCTTAGAGAAGTGCCTTTATGCCCTGGGTTCAAGCTGACTCAGCAGGCAGGAGTCAAATACTGGCTGCTTTTTTTTTTTTTTTTTTCTTTGTCCTTTTATTGTTTAACTTTAATCTTTAAGCTTTGGTCTTAAACATTCAGAAAGCCAGTTTTACCAGTCCAAAAGTAAGAGAACTGGGTTCTGTGATATTATGAAAAAGAAGTTTTGTGTTTACATTACTGATAACTCTGGCAATGTTAAAGATTTGCATTCCCAAATAAAGGTCTTATTCCCATCAGCCTTGTTTTGGGAACAGCTTCTTAGCTCTTGTACCTCCTGGTGAGAGATTACTGGTTTCTCTCATCATCATGATATTCATTGATATGCTGCTCCAGTTGCCACAATATTTATATTTTATCAATGACATTCCAGTAACTACTCATGCCTTTTTGTTGCTTTTATAGAAGTACCCACTCCCAGATGACTTTTTAACCTGTTCTTTCTGAACTAGGTTTTTGCCATGGACCCTCGACTGACCCAAAACATTCCTAAGAGGGAAACCAAAACTGCTTGCTCCAAGTCACCCCCTCTCAGCTTGAAGCAGTTCTCAGGGAGGAATCAGGCTAGGGACAAAAGGGCAGTCAGTATAGATAATAAATAATTGGGTCCAACTGGGGAGATGGGAGCTGGTCCCAAAGGAAAGGAAATCAATTGCTAATACCTCCAGAGAACTTCCCCCTCCTCCTCCAATCTGTTGCCAAGATAACCTGCCCCAGCAAGGAGGCAGGAAGTTATAAAAGTTGTTAATTAATGTCTCCTGGGCTGCTGCCTTCTTGTCCAGGATCACCACCTTTTGGCCAATCTTCAGTCAGGTAGGCAAGGTAAGGGGAAAATGTGAGTGTGAGAACAAAGGAAATCGAAAATGTATAAAAAGGGCAGGACACTTCAACTTCATTGGATAACTGTCCTGAAATCCTTCTTCCTCCCAGGAGAAGTCTATCTCTGTTCTATCTTTTAAATAAAACTTGCTTTCTAAAAAAAAAAAGAAATCAAAATCAGTTAGGCACAGTGGCCCATGTTGATAATGCCAGCAGCCCAAGAGCCTTAGGCAGTAAGACTGAGAGTTCAAAGCTACCCTCAACACCTCAGAGAAGCCTTAAGCAACTCAGTGAGACCCTGTCTCTAAACAAATATAAAAAAAGGGCTAAGGATGTGCCTCATTGGTCAGGCAATCCTGAGTCCAATCCCTGGCATAAATAAATAAATAAATAAATAAATAAATAAATAAATTCATTTGATAATATGAATTAACATTGAAAAGCATTTGCCAAACTTAAAAATGCATTCAAGATAAAAATTATCCAGAAACTATGAAGGAGACTTACTTACCTTCTTGAAAAACACCTGCCAAAAATTTACACACAAAATAGGGATAGGGTCAAGAAATGAAATTTACAAACCAGATTGGGATCAAGCAAGGAGGCCTTTGCTTAGCACTTGTAGTCAACGACACAGTACTTGGGGGAAAAAATGTACATTAGATTCATATAATCAGAAAGAGGAAATGAATCTTTACAATTTTCAGAAATTGGAAATGTTCTATTGTCTATCTCTAAAACAAGAGGAATGAACAGCAATGTTGCCAGAACTAACTACTGATTCCAAAACAAAGAATTTAAGGAAAAACTGTAAAAATCATGTTTTATGTATGTACTAGGAGTAAAGAATCAGAAACCAAAATTTAAGAAAAGAAAGCATGTAATATGACTGTAAAAATATCACACACAGGTACTGATAAAAAAATTCATAATTTTTCAAATTAATATAAAGTCTACACAATTGTAATTAAAATCTCAGTAGGATATTTTATGGGCAAAATGATACTAAAGTTTAAATGATAACTAAATAGGTTATAATTTTCAAAATTCTTTGTAAGAGAACAATTGAGTACTATTACTACCTGATTTTAAGAATTCTTATAAAACTATAGTAATTGTGACAGTGTGCTAGTATTGAAGGGATAGACATTAGCTCAGTGGAACAAAAAAGAGAGCCCAAAGTCCAAACACAGTGAAGAATATGTCTTATTCCCATGAGACATATTTTTTAAATCTTCAAAATGTATGACAAATAGAATATTCAAAAAGATTTTTATGTTTTTATTATATTTTTTTCACTTCAGGAGTGGTACAAAATGAACCTTGACCCATTCTGACCAAATCTAACAAAGCTTAATGTCATGGACTGAAAAGATCAAACTTTTTACAAATAACTTCTCTGTATTCCTGGAAAATATCATAATATATGTAACATGGAAATTATTCAGTTCATAAAGAGGTAAAATTGACAACATTGGGCATTCAGTATAAAATTACCATGAAAAAAAATCAGAAAAATGAAATACAATGAGGATTTTTATTACTGAATTTCACATGATTGAGAATCTAGAGGCAATACTGATCACAAATTGGAAGACATTTTAAAAAGCAAATTCTGTATATTAAAACCATAGTACCTGAGAAGAAAAGTACACTAGATAGGATTAACAATGCATTAAACATTGGAGAAGGAACGATTAGTGAACTTGAACATATAATAAGAGAGATTTCAAAAATTAATACAGCAAGGAAAAAAAAAGACCAAGAATTAATGAGCAGAACATTTGAGAGTCACTGGGTAACTACATGTGGTCTAATATGTGAAACTGGAATCCCAAAAAGAATATGAAACAAAGATCAATATATGAAGAAGTAATGACTAAAAAATTTTCCAAATTTGAAAAAATTTGTCACCCAAGGTTGTCAACAGCAGTCAAGCATGAGTGACAAGGAAAACTTCACCAGGATATATCCACACTGTTTGAAAGAAATTACAAAGAGACAATTTTCCAGAACCTGGGGGTACTGCGTATCAGGGGACACTGGATGTAAGAGGAACAAAGACAGATAGCAGCCAGTTGGTCATTTAGTCCAAAAAGATGGCATTTATTTTTAAACAATTTTTAAAGTAACAAAGGATAAAATCTTCTTGATTTAGAATTCTAAAACCAGAAAAAGATTAATTTTTATATGAAAGCTAAATACTGACTTTCTCAGCCTAGAATAGATGAAGTCAGAAAAAAAAGGAAAAAAGGAACACACTAGACAAGAGAAAACAAATAGCAATGATAGATTTAAACTCACCCGAATCAATGTAATAAGAACTATTAACACATTTAGTGTAACTTATACAAATATTTTAATTCAAAGGCAGAAAATGTCAGTATAGATTAAAAACTAAGACTCAACTATATGCTTCTTATAAAATTTCACTTTAAAGAAAAAGAAACATATAGGTTAAAATTAAATGAAAGGGACTAGTCATTCCATGAGAACCCTAATAGCAAGAATGAATAGGTGAACTATAATAGTATTGTTCAAAGATTTCAGAGCAAAGAATTTTATCAGGAATAAATACATACATTTCCTAACAATAAAAATATCAATACAACAAAGAGGCATAATAATTCCAAATGAGTTATCAGTTGGCTCCTAACCTGATGATTAACAAAACACCAACTAACGTAAGCACAGTTTGTGTTCTTTTTAAGCACACAGAAATATATTTGAAAATATATAAATGAAAGAAAATGTATTCTTCAAATATATTAAAATGAAATTAGAAATCAATGACAGAATGATAACTGGAAAATCTCCAAATATTTGGAAGCTAAATAATAAAATTATAAATATTACACTAGAAAAATAGGAAAATTAAAAAAATTACAAGATATTTCCAAATCAATGGCAAAATACATAAAATAGCAAGAGCTGTGGAAAGAAGTTAGTGCAATACATATAGGAAATTATTTCACTACATGCATACATTAGATGAGAGAGATTTTAAACTAATGTTCTCAGGTTTAACCCTAAGAAAACATGAAAAGAAGTTCAAATTACTCCTTTAATCAGTAGAGTTAGAAGAATAAAGATAATATTTAATTAAAGGAGAAAAAGAAAACAATATCAAGAAAATCAAAAGTTGTTTTACTTTTCTTTTTTGAGAGAGATCAACCATAACTGATAAAATTCTAACCAGACTGATCAGAAAAGAGGGAGAGAAGAAGGAAGGGAGAGAAAAAATAAATGAGAATAATAATAATAACAGTAACAGAATGAGAATATTAGCTTAACTACAGATTCTAAAGATACAGACAAGATAAGATGAAGATACTATGATTAAATTAATGTCAACAATTACCAGCAGCTTAGATACAGTTGACAAATCCTTGAAAGACATAAACTACCAAATTTCACTTAAGAAATAGCCTGAATAACCTTTTTTTTTAAATTAAGTGTTAAATAGTGTTTTACTATATTAACACAGTGTAAAATTTAGATCCAAATACCTTTACTGATGAATTCTAATTATTTAAAGGAAATATAATTTAAATTAAGCACAAACTCTCCCAATAGAAAGAAGAAGGTTTTTCTAACTCATTCTATGAGGACAATTTTACTTTGAAACGAAACTCAGGCAAAGGTATGGTAAGCAAAGTCAGCTGATGATGGATGTCCTATGTTATGGTTTAGATGTGGCGTCCCCCAAAAATTCACATGTGAGACAACAGGAGAAGGTTTCAAGGAGAAATGATTGGGTTGTGAGAGTCTTAACCCAATTAGTGAGTTAATCCCCCGATAGGGATTAACTGAGTGGTAACTGAAGTGGTAGGGCATAACTGGAAGAGGTAGGAAACAGGGCGTGGCTTTGGGATATATAAATTTCTATGTGGTGAGTGGAGTCTCTCTCCACTTTCTGATCACCATGATATGAGCTGCTTTCTTCTATCACCCTCTCCCGCAATGGTGTTCAGCCTCATCTTGAGCCCTGAGGAATGAGCCAGGCTTCTATGGACTAAGACCTCTAAAACCGTGAACTCTCAAGTAAACTTATCCTCTAAAATCGTGCTGGTCAGATCACTTAGTGACAGCAGCAAAAAAGTTGACTAAAACATCCTATAAGAAAAAAAAAATACAATTCATAGCAAAATTCTTGGGAATTAAATTCAACAGTATATAAAAGAGTAACACTCTGTGATCTCGTGGGAATAGAAGGTTAGTAACATTCAAAATCCAAGAAATGCATTCACCAAATCAAGGTATCTAAAAATACAAGTCATGATGTCATCTCAGTAGATTCAGAAAAATATAATTGGTAAAATCCAAAACCCATTTTTGATAAAATCTCTTAATAATATAGGAACAGGTTACTTTCTCAACCTGATTGAAAAACAAAACAAAACAAAACGAACAAAAACACTTCTAGTCTACAACAAAGGACATATAAGATATTTTAAGAAGGAATGTTTCCTCCCTCCAAAGTTTAGGGACCAAACAAGGATGGTCACTTATATAACTTTTGTTCAACATGGTAGTAGAGGTTCCAGTGAAAAGAGGGAAGAAAAGTCATCTAGTATGGAAACACAAAAGTAAACTATCTTTATTCGCAGAGACATTGTATGATCATGAAATTCTTTTGGAACATAACTATAAGCCAAATATAATGTAATATAATTAATAAATAAATTTAATAGTGTTTTCAGAATGTAATTTTACTAACCCCTCTATATAGATCTCCATTTATTTTTCTAATATGGAAACAATTAAAAATTGAAATGTCTAACATATACACACAACGTGTGATTTTTCTTTTGCAATGCTGAGGATAAAATCAAGGGATCAAATCAAGCACAGGTTTGATAACTGTACAATCACTGAGCTACATCCCCACACCCAAAATAAACAGGGTATTTAGAGATAAATCTGGCAAAGGATGTGTTAGGGCCGTATACAGAATTTTAAGAAGCACTGCTGGAGAGAAAATGAAGACCTAAATACATTGTATTTGTCAAAAAGAGGCATCCTTATTTTCAAGAAGACAATTCTCCCAAATGTGATATGTAGCTTCAAAACCACTCTACAAGATATTAAACAGTGAAAGTTTGTGCATGTGTGTGTGCTGTAAAAATTGATAGGTTGAATCCAAAATGAACCTGAAAATGAAATGAACCTAGAATATTCAATTGTATTTTGGAACTCTTCCGAAAAACAAGAATGAAATTCAAGGGGTTATAACAAATCATTTACTTATTAAAAAACTGAAGAAATCAAGACAGTTTGGTGTTGATGCAAACAGACAAATAGATGAACAGAATACAGTCCCTAAAACACATATATTATCAAGTTATTTCAAATCAAGGAAAGGTTCTGATTGTGACAGTATAATCTTTTCAGCAGATGTGATGAAAATCGGACATCCACATGCCAAAAAAAAAGTAAAAAACTGTGTAGAACTAAATTCCAAACCAAAAACTATAAAACTTCAAGAAGAATGCACTTGGGAGTTTTATCATATTTTTAATCAAATTTGGTTTAGATAGTGAATTCTCAGATTTAAAACAGACACAATTCATTAAAAAATAGATTTCATCAAGATAGAGTTTTTTTCCCTTGAAAGTCAGTTGTAAGAAATTGAAAAAGATAAGGCATGGATTGGACAAAAATTTTCCCAAATAATATATTTGATAAAGGAATTATATACAAAATAAAAAATATAAAAGAAATTCTAGGAACTTATATGTAAGAAAATAAGCCAATTAAAAAAGGTTTAAATATTTAAAAAGGCACTTTACCATGGTTTGGAGGTTAACTTAGTGTTATAGCACTTGCCTACCATGCTTGAAGTTTTGATCCCCAGCACCTCAGAAAAAAAATGCAAAAGCTATAAATGATCAGTGGTAAACATGTATATGAAAAGATGATCAATGTACTTGCTCATTAGGGAAATATATGAAACTACTAAATATTTATTAGTATAAATATACAATTTTTGAATACATGAAATTTTGGTGAGAACTTGGAGCAACTGGTATGCCCATACATTGATTCTACAAACCCTTTCAAAGGGATTCTACAAAGCCTTTACAAAACATTTTGGCAACATTTTACAAGTTTCTCACGCACCTATCATAAGATTTGGTCACACCTCTCACAGGCATTTTATTCAAGAGAATCGAAGGCATATGTCTGCACAAAGACTAATAGATAAATGGGTATAGCAGCTTAAATTTTAATTCAAAAGCTGAAACATTCTAAAAACAATTTGGGTGAATGGACAAGAAAATAGCAAGATATTCCCAAATTGAATATTTTCAAGCAATAGAAAGGACTATATTTTGCTGCACATGATAACATCTTAAAATCATTTAAATCTTAAAATCATCTAAAGTGAGAGAAAAGTGTAAGAAAAGAGTGTAGGTACTGTGTACTTAAGTTACATTTATATAAACTACAGGAACTTCTGTGGGTAATATATTTATTATCTTTATAATTTTACAATGGTGGTAGTTTTGCATATATATGTTTATACATATACACACGTTCATAGATGTATGTAAGTTGATGAAAATGTCTCCAATTTTTAATGTGTGAATTGTGTTTTGCATCATATACACAAAAACTTCACATTTGTTATAATTACATGGAAGATAACTGGAATTAGCTATGTACACTGTTATTAAAAAGGAAAATATCTTTCAGGTAATAGTAAAATAATATGGATTATTTCAATTAAAGAGAAAACAACTTAAGTAGTAATATAATCAATCAAAATATCTCTGATTGGTGTGCTTTCATTGTTGTATGAAATAATTAAAAGCTAAAATATCATTCCAGAAATTATAGCCTTCTCTACTCTATTCCTATATTTATGATATACCCTGAGGCTACATTACCTCTGTTCTTGAAGGATAAATGATGTAATCTGTGAAATAATTTGACACATAAATGGGTCATTTCAAATTGGTGTGAAAGGTACACTGTTAGAGATTTTGGAGATGGAGTTGATTAACAGTTCAGCTTGAAAAAAAATCTATCAATATCTCAGAGACATTAGGATGGCTGTTATGTGACTTTTGACCAAGATAAGGGCATTGAAATTTATGATCTATGGAGAAATTCACCTAGTAACCCCTGAAGTCATTTTCTGCACTGATAGTTTGTACCTGTCCTAAACAATGTATAAAGCCTGACTTGATTACTTAAGGGCCCCCACTGTGAGGTTCCCTGAGATGCCTCACCCACATCTTGGTGGCCAAAGGTGAAGATACATCACCATGGTGTGTGTAAATTGGGCCCTTGGGAACTTTGCTTGAGGGATTGTCTCTGGAGTGCCTGAAACTGGCCTATATTGTTTTCTTCTGGCTATACCACATTCGTTCCTTCAAAAGGAAGCCTTTAAATAAATATACTCTATGGAATCTGGCAAGTCTTTTGAAATACCTGAACTTTAAAAAAAAATTACAGATGTCAACCTTGTACTATGAGATCTCACAAGGGGAAATTTTGAAATAAGGCAGGTAAAATTAATAATTCCTTGCTGAAAATGATGCTTTAATTAAGTACTATGGGACAAATAGAAAAAAGAAGTTCACAAAGAAAAAGGAAGAAAGAAAAGAGAAGAGGAGAAAGAGAATGAGTGAAAGACAGAGAGGCAAAGAGGAGGAGGGAGAGAGAGAGAGAGAAAGAGAGAGAGAGAGAGACACACACACACACGCAGTGGGGGAGAAAAAGAGAGAGAGAGAGAGAGAGAGTAAAAATGTGTCTGCATGAAGGATACAAATGTTTAAGAAGACCATCTAGTACCAGAAACAAGTATTAGGTGCAATTTGATGGTTATAAAATTTTATCTGATTTGATTCAAACCCTGTCTGATTCTTAACTATTTTCACTCTTCTGAATACTCACACTATTATAATTTGGATATGAGGTGTACCCCCAAAGCTCCTGTGTTAATACAGAAATATTCAGAGCTAACATGATTAGATTACAAGAGCTGCAACCTAATCACTTCATCCTCCTTTGAATAGATTGACCAGGTGGTAACCACAGGCAGGTGAAGTGTGGTCAGAGGAGGGGGGTCACGGGCAGCGTGCCCTAGAAGGGTGCATCTTCCCTGTGTTCCCTGACACTCCCCAAACACCATTCAGCTTTCTGACCCCACAATGAACTGAGCAGCTTATCTCCACTGGACCCTTGCCCCATGACGTGCCACCTCATGTCACTCCCAGAGCAGTGGAGTCATCTGCCTATTCACTGAGATGTCTGAAACCATGAACCCCCCAAACAAACTTTCCTTCATCTAAGTTGTTCTTTTTGAGTATTTTGGTCATGGCAATGCAAAAGCTGATGAAAACACATACCGTGGGTACCTACACTTTTACTAAAAGCTATAAAATGTGACAAAACAAAAAATAAAGGCAACAGATACTCATCATAACAACTTCGTATGTGAATATTACTGATGCTGCCTCCCAAGTTGTCCTTTACTGCAGCACATTTTCAGGAATAGGACTCATGAATGTCTCTCCAGAGTAATTTAGACATTGATTGTCCTGAATGTCATTCATCTCCACAATGTCAGATCCTATCTTGATGGTCCCTTTACTTTACTGATTGATTGTACA
Source organism: Sciurus carolinensis (assembly GCF_902686445.1). Lineage (NCBI taxonomy): Eukaryota > Metazoa > Chordata > Mammalia > Rodentia > Sciuridae > Sciurus > Sciurus carolinensis. The sequence continues at coordinate 119,195,769 of NC_062221.1, read as the reverse complement.
GAATGATGAAAATTTGCTTTATTGCAGTATCTTGTGGTCCCTCTAGACTTCTTGAAGTCTCTGTTGTTGTTAGCATTGTTGTTTTTCACATAGATGACAGGATTCAATTTTGTAATTATCAACCAAATATTTGATAAGAAAACAACAAACACTAATCCCTATACGACCAGCAGAAGAAAGCCATGGAAGAGAGCTGAATTTAGAGTGGGAATCTGACAGCGTGAGACAATGCTACCTTCTCTTTTCATTGGGGAATAAAAATATTATGTTGAAAATGAATACATGCATTTCTATATCCATTCAAACATATTATGCCACTTTAAAATGTATTAAAAACTGAATAAAAGGAGAGGCAGAGAAAAGATGAAGGACTATGTGTTATCTCCTCGTATCAATCATTTATGCAGAGGAGAAAAGCCAAGAAAGGTGAGCTTAAAACCATGTAAAGGATATCTCTCTCCCGCTCCCATTCTTTCCCCATCTAATTTAAATCATATGACAACTGCCAAAATGAGGATTAGATAAGAGTTAAGGTGAATATTTTTTTTTGTTTCTTTATTCCCAGACTACTACTTCAAATTTAATGGAATCACTTTCAAATTTACCAGCATCACAGCAGAAACATATTTGATAAAATTTTAAGAATGGTTTTCCTAAATGCTTATTTTTTATTTTTGTGTAAATTATATTTTGTATTTTACATATTCTCATTGTGGATTATCCTCATAAGTTAAAGTCATTAAAATTACTCAAAATATCTAGTTGTCTGAATGTTGGGGTCAATTATATTATTAATATGCACAGGGTGAGCTGTCTTATGTTCACCATTCTTTATGTTATATGACATGCACAACTTAAAAGAAAATTTACAAAGTAACCTTTTCATTTATTGTAACAAGAAAAATACTTTTCTTCACTATATTGATATTGAAATGATTAAAAATGAGTAGGAATATAAAAATCACTTCCAGGGATCACTGAAATATCAAAAAGTACAATATACATTCAGATACACACTAGCACAAATATCACTGCCCATTATCATCCATCGTTGATTTTAATGTTCGAGGGAAGGCTAACGACACAACTGCTTTAAAATTATACAAGTAGGTTTTTTTTCACTCAAATTCAATGTTCTTGCCTGTATGAACCCAAATTTGAACTGGAGGCTATTGGAACATTCTTTAGAAATTTAAAAAGATTTAGAAAGTAATGAATCACCATGCCTGAGAAGAACATTTTATAAAAATAACCTCTATTGACTTTATTTGAAATTTAAGTTATTTCTAGTTCTTTCATGTATATGAAGCTTTTCTGAGTAGCTATGGGGTCTAGAAATCAGATGAAGGATGATGTACAGGATAAAAGGAAGAGAGATGATATTGACCACTTTTAAAATAGTGTATCCATGATTTGTGCATAAGTGGGCATGTTTGTGTATATATAGTTTACTAAATATACTTAAAAGAGATCAGGAATTCATACTAAAGTTGGCCAGACAATTGGGCAAATCTCGCTGTTAATCTGATTTTGAAAGATTTTACATAGTAGTTCAAGAGTCAAACCTGACATGATAGTAAAATGAAGGCGGTCACTGAGAGGCTAGAGAAAGTTTTAGGCAGAGTTGAAAGTTTAATTGATGATCCAAAAAAAGCTGATGTAGTCACATAAAAACATAGGGAATTATTTGGTAAGTATTATTGGCAAATAAACATTTTGCCAGATGAGAGAAGCCAGCTGATTATAAATGGAATGGTAAAGTCATGGAGCAAGATCTCTCTAAATTATTGACCAAACCCACCTGTGAATCTATCTACATCCTCACCCATTTTCTACTTATTTCTTCCAGACTCGAAAGAAAAGGTGTCCTACATTTTCAATAAATGTTAGCGTATATTTTATAAATCAAATTGTTATAATCTGAATTTTATCTAGGTTACTTAAGTGATGTTGTTCAATGCTGATGTTTCTTGTTTGCTCATAATTACCAAATTCAGAATATAGCAAGGTTCACACCATGTTAGATTTCTGCTAGTATTTGCTACACTGAAAGCCTAAACACACATTAGAAGTCTTGAAATTATCCTTAGTTCCTCTTACCTGTGTGTCACAAGTATGATAGGATGGTTTTGCTCAAACCTAACCTAATTACATACCTTTCTTTTCCTTTCCTTGTCCTTCAGTGTAGGTCCCCATTACTCACTTTATCTCCCTGCCTCCATCCTTCTGTCAACTTTCTCACCCTCTTGCCAGCCTGCTTACTTTTCAATGTTAGCTTAAATTTGTTCCACAAACCAGGCTTTCAATGACACATCCATAGAGCTCCATGCTCTGTTCTTACCTGTTTTGCAGTCATATCTGCACCAAATTACCAAACTACCCAACACTACAATTATACCCACACCCCCAAATGTTATATTCTAGTAAAACTTATTGGACTTTTTTCACAACATACACCTATTGTTTTTGGGTTTTTTTTTTTGGCTTTTGTTGATGATTTTTACATCTGTCTGCAACATGTTTCTTCTCTTCTATTACATTAAATAATTTCATTATTAAATTTCTTCCAAATTCCAAGGAACTCTCCTCTCTAAAAGTATAGGAGATATCCTTGATTCACTGTAAGTACTTAGTATATGTCCACTAAAACTATACACATTATATTCATATTTATCCATTTGTTCCATCAATAATAAGGGTCTTCAGTGAAGGTGATTATTTTAAGTTGTTGAGATTATGTTCTAAACAACTAGATAGAACTGATACTATGTTAGGTCTATTAGTATTAAAAATATAACATAGTATGAAATACAGTCAAAATTTTGCATGTACCTCTTGAATAAACTTATGAATCCAATATTAAACAATTTAACAATTTTGAAACTTCAGTAAACAATCTTAAGTTAGTTTCTAAAATCTTAGTAAGGTGATACAAAATGCATGTAAATGTTCACCATCAGAAGAAAGGAAGTAGAATTGTCTCGGAACACTTAGTGAAATAATTTCAGGGGAGACCATGTTTAAGTTAATTGAATAAGGAAGACACAAACCACTGGCATTACATTATGTATAACTTTATAATATTACAAACTACTTTAAGATCACAGTACCTAAAAATAGATTTTTTTCATACTTATGTCTACATCTGCAGATCAGTTGTATCTCTGTTTCTTATGTATACAAACTGGTGTCAAGGATGAAATAGTCCCTACTTAAGTCATGTAGTTTTATGAAAGAAGATAAGAGCAAGAGAGTCAAAAGAAACACATTAAGTTTCATGAAGTCTGAATCCAGCCACTGTGCATATTATGGTTGCTTAACTGCCATTGGCTAGACCAAGTCACACAGTTAGGTGGGAAAAACTGGACCTCCCATTAGAAGCACTGTACTTAAATGACAGTGGGCAGTGATATACAATCTTCTTCAAGGGAGAGGGAGATTTTTTTTTTTTTTTTTTTTTTTGGTGAAAAACCTAACATAGCAATTGGAAATACAGCTCGAAAATTATGGAGTCAAGAAAGAAATAAGACCCATAACATTTAGTGATGCTGGTACGGCAAATGCTATGTTAGGTCTATTAGATATAGCAAGGATATCATTTAGCTAAGTGTGGTTCACAAAAGATTCTGAATCGGAAGGATGGAACATGAGAGGAAAATGTGAAAAAAACAGACAAAGGAAAAAGGAACAAAGCTTCTTGCAGAGTCAAGGTTTTGACAAAAAAGCAGTGTATATGGACACAGTTGTTTAGAGCATTTGGTCAAGACTTTAGTATATCTGAGGGGGAAGGAGACTAACGGAAGAGGAACACGTTAATGCCAAATTAGTAAAGATAAAATTAGTCTCAATTTAGTGGAAAAGCTTGGAATACGAATTGAGGGGAAAGGCACAGAACAAGAGTCAAATTTTGTAACTAAAGAAAGATTAACTAATGTGAAAAAAGTAGTACAGTTTACTTATTTATGTATTTTGTAGTCTCAAACTTTACACTGGAAAATCAAGAGGTTTGATGAGAGAAGAATAATAAGGAACAACTTTCTGAGGAACTCAAAATTAAAAGGAGCTACTAATCAGTACAAAAGTCCCTAAGACTGGAATACAATGATTTTCCTGGCTAAATCAAGATGAAATAAGAGAGAAAAGTACAGCTGTCTCTGGGCATTCATTGATGTGCCCTTGACAGGATTCCAGTGCATCATTCAGAGGGGAACAGTTAATGGTGGATTTTTGTGAAGACTGTTGTTTTGAAGAAAACAGGTTACAAGGGTTCTATGATACAAGAAGTTTTGACCAAGAGAAAATGTGACTAATTTGGTACTGTTCCATCAAAGAAGGTTTGATTAGAATCTGTGACTGATTCTGTTAAAATCAGATGAAGATTCATTTATCTTCTTATAGATTCTGAAGTACATAAATACAAAATATAGAACTAAATATTCCAGTTTGAATGCAGACCATGATGGACTAGAAGATTCAGACTTTGTGCTATTCAGATGCACACTCATTCCATGAAAATGGATGAAATCACAAGTACACAAACACAGATTGTAGTAGGGAAACATGTGAGAACACACTATTAATGTATTAAAGAATTCTAGAAATTAATATATCTGAAAGAATAATAAGGCATTAGTATACTATGCCTACCAGATGATATTTCTTTTTAAATATCATACTCTATTAATGTTTTAGTGGAAAATATACACATACATAGTTACAAATACATGTGTGTATGTAATAACATATAATAATCCTGTAATGGTAAATACATACAACTTCCTATGAAGTTGACATTTTTAAAGAACTTCACATACATTGATTTATATCATAATTTTCAAGCTGACAGGAGAATACTGAGTACAAAGACTTGTCCACGATGAAATACACTAACATAAGCTTCCTGACATCCTTTAGGAACCAAAGTATGCCGCATAGTTGAATGGATAATTGAAAAGCTAAATAGCTACTGTATGTTACCTTTGTTTATTATATCTAATAAATAGATAAGAAATGCACATAGAAAAAATATGTAGAAACAAATGCAGATACAGACAGATGCATTCATTTTAAAATGTATTCTGTGTACACTAAAATCTTTTCCTGAAACATAGGCCAAAATCTACACTATGACAATCTTAATAATTACTGGAGGCCACACTCCTAAAAAGTCTCTGAAAAAGCAAGTCTTTTCTAAACCCTGGTTTCATATGGCTGAAGTATAGGTTGCTCATGACAGAGTATTAAAGAAAGGGGACAATCACATAAAATTTTCTACACCTGGAAGTCATTTTGATTTTGTCTTAAAGGTATTGGGAAGCACTGAAAAATTACTATGGTTGAAAGGAATACAGTAGGAGAAGCATGTTTAAATGAGGAGATATCTTCCTGATTTCATAAACTAGCTTTATTGTCCATTACTACTTGAAAAGTAACCTTATGAATTCAATTAAATTCAAATAAGCTAATTTCAGCAATAAGCAATTCATGTAATTTCAAAGTATAATCTGATACTTTGTTTCATTTGACATTTTTTGAAAAACTCAAACCTTGACAAAAGACAATTACATACTCTGAAAAGTGATGTGAGGGTGACAGCATTAAATAACTCAGAGACGCTGTCCTTAACACTGTTATATCATGGAACAGGTGTTATCAGAGAGGTGGGGGAATTTCTTCTAGACTTGGAAGATATTTACCAATGGATAGGTGGGTTTTGAGTTTGCATAGTTGCCCTTTTAATGAGCATATTGTTAAAATGAACAACAGAATAAGCACAAATTGTTTACTGCTTACCATTAACAATAACGATGATATCACGGAAGTCAATTTCTCCCCTAGCTTCCACTCTTCCTTCACATCTATATATACCTTCATCACTTTTATTGATGTTGAGAATCTGCAAATTATTGTTAGCTAACATAGCAAACCGACCTGGAAAGTAAGCAAAGGAGAGGAAATGGCATTAGTAATTGAAGGCTTCATCCAGTGTGCTCAAAATTGCTAAGAGTTAAAATATGGCCCTTGTCTGACACTATCAAACTTTTCATCAACAAACAAATTCAAATTTGAAAGTAAAATGTAATTTCATGACTTCAATTTTACCACTCTACACTGACTTGTTACACCTTTTTTTCCTGTAATACATTCAAGACTTTATATCCACATAAAATGGTTAGGTTATTATTTTCCCATTGGCGCTTTGAATGCAGAAATGACACAAAAAAGAACAATGCAGGGAGATTAGATATTGCAGTCGTGAAAACTTTTGACTGCAAATATCTAGCAACTTGTGCATGGAAAAGGGTGAGAAATTTATTGAACATCCTTCCTCAACAATAATTAAACCAATAATTTTACATACCCTGAGGAGGCAGCTAAATGATACAATAATGTTCAAATCACATAAAGGATATAAAAATGTTTGTAACATGAATTTATTTAAGGGATTGGTTTTTAACAAAACACAAGATAATCTTCTTTAGGAATTAATAGATTTGCTTTTATGAATTTTTTTCTAGATTCTATTTTGTGTGTGTGCACATGCATACATACAAAAATAATCTGACATACAGCATGCATTCACTGATAGCTTAAAATAAAACAGCAATCTGAGATGCCTAAACAGTATCTCAGCTTGACATTATTTTCCAAGTCTAGTCTCATTTATAATCCTCATGATTTTGTTGCAGTGCTAAAACCTATTCTCTTCCTATCTTGTAAAGAATTTTCTCACCTCTAGTCCTATTTAGAAACATGCTCTACAGGAATATAAATTTTAATTAATGTATCCATATATTTTTTTAAACATTGTTTCCTTTGTCCTGGATATCACAAACATAAGTATTAAAGATACATTGATTACTAAGAGATTCAGTCTTTATCTACTTTGAACATTTTGGTCAAATAGAATTGCCATTATTTTAGGGTACCCAGTTCCTAGAATATTTATAGTCTAGGAATTGCTTTTTTAAATGCTTTTCAATTTTACTGCTCTTCCTTTATCTGCTGGTTTGATAGAGATGGTAGGTAAATTTCAAAAGCCATTTGTGAAGAAGGTAGAGAGCTTCCAGCACCTGGACTGCTCGCTGGATTCACTGAGTAGAATCTTGCAGCTATGCCTGCTTCCAACTGGATGTGCTATGAGTAAGACACAATCTCTTATCGTAGTAGACCATTCAGATCAAGGGGTTAGTTTGCCAGAGAAATTCCTTGGTAAGATGAGAGGAAGTCTGACCTAGGACTAAGAGATTGATCAGGCAACAGACAGCCTTAAAGGAGGCAGGCAAGGGGTGACTCTCTGATAGGGAATGGAACTGTGCAGATTCAGAGGCTACCACAGAAAGAAAATACTGATTACAAAGCCCAGACACATGACTTTCACCCCGGGAATGTATAAGCTTTTCCCTAATGTCCATTTCTTCTTTAGGTTGACCCTAAGAAGAGAGAGAAAAATGTTTATGTAGATCTTTCCCTGGTAAATAAAAATATAGACTTGAACTTTTGACACAAAAGGAAAGACTGGGAAGAAAGAAAGTTAATCTATAAAAAGTTTCAAAGTATAATACACAAGAAGTTCTGGAGTAACTCAGAATTCAAAAATTATGCAGTTTCTAAATCAATTGAAATATTTTTTCTATTAAATGTTGTGGTTAGAAATTAGAAAATGAATTCTTTTTTAAAAATGTTCAGAAGAAGGAAGAATGTTCTTAATCATACACAGATCATATGTATTTTATTTTCTAACTTGCTAAAATATGTATCATCTTTTACCTCTTATGCTCTGTAGTTATTATATGTCATTTGAATTAATAAAAAAGAGTATGGGGGAGCATTATTTTAATAAGGAAGGCAGTGTTTTATATAAAAAATAATTTGAATCGCATAATACTTTAATGGGAAAATATGTTTCTTCTAATTGGAAAAGTTTAGTCCCAAATGGTCTTTTTAATCCATTATTTTTACTAACTTAGATAAGACTAAGAATTTTAGGAGAACAAAATTAATAAAACATATGAATCTAAACACTATTATACATGTTTATGTCTACAATTTTTTTCCACATTGAAAACAAATTATGTGAAAATTATATGTCAAATTCCAAATATATTTCCAAAGGCTCATGACCATTGTTAGTAAACTAGAGAAACAATACATTGTTGTCATGTGTTTCCAGAAGACATGTGAAGAAAGCAATGCTTCAGTTATTCCTAACTAAAGGTTTTAGGAATATTTTATTATCGTAGATTATGTTATCAGTTACACAGAAACCTGATTTTAATTATCAAAGTTAGATAAATTGAATCAGACAATACCCCACAAATTTTCTGCTTTATACTTCTTAATACAAGTTTTTCTAAAGTTTCCTCTCTTTTTAAATCTTATTCTACACCTACTTAATAATTAGTCTCATCTATCCTTATGACTTTAATCATCTCTATTTTGAGAACTTACAGATTTTCTTCAGATCAGAATGTTCCTGTCTTCTGTAACTGTCTTTTTTTTTTTTTTTGGTACCAGAAATTGCACCCTGGGGTGATTAACCACTGAGCTACATCCCTATCCCTTTTTATCTTTTATTTTGAGACAGGGTCTCACTAAGCTCCATAGGGCCTTGCTTAGTTGCTGAAACTGGCCTCAAACTTGTGATCCTCCTTTCTCAGCCTCCCTAGCTGCTAGGATTACAGGCCTTTGCAAACTCTGCCAGCCATAATTGTCTTTTTAATAATCATCCAGATGTACCCACTTGGAATGGTTTAAGTACAACAATCAGTGTATCTGAAATGCAGCTTGATATCTCTGCCTGCTTTTCTATTGTCTGTCTTCACACGTCTTTGCAATGCCTTTAGGTAGACCTAGTTACTCAAGGTAAATACTATAAGTTACATAAATCTTTGTTCAAGGCAAATTCCAAGTTACCCTTGACACCTCCTTAAGTCTGCATAACCAACATACTCCATATTCTATTATTTTTATCTTTAGTCCAAAATCTTGTTTTCCTTTAGCAATTATTTCATTTAATACTGAGCTGATCTCAGGGTCTGTAATTTTTTCCTTCCATTCAGCTTGCTCTCTTTACCGAAACACTAATATCCTTTCAAACACACATTAGATCATGTCATAGTCTTCATTAAACCCTTCAGTGATGTCCCATTTGGACAAATTCCAAATTCCTTAGCAATGATGTCAAAACCATGTTGACCAAAATTGGCATCCCTCTCTACCTTTCTTTCCCATTAGTCCTTGATTAACAAACCCTAGTTCTGTTTATCTACATGTGCAAATATTCAATTCGTACTTTTTCAAAAGTTCTAATTATAATAAATGTATTCCAGTGTCTGGAATGTTCCCTCCTTGCTGTTTTCGCCTCTGGGCCACTGCATGCGGTGTACTCTGTTCATCCAGTTCTTGCCACCACTACATGGCTCAATGTTACTCACATTTAAAGGTAAATATTTTTCTCCCTGTCAAGTATCTTTGACGCCATTCTTTTCCCTAACTATCTTAGGCATTCTTTCTTTTTTATACTCTATTACTACTTTCCTTCCCATAGATGGGATGTACTATTTTACACTGATTTATCTATTTATTTACCCCCCTTTAGAGACTATTAGTGTTTTAAAGGCAGTGAACTTTTTAAAAATCTTGTTTACTATGAATCAAATCATCCGAACTCAAGCAGGAATACATCAGGTAATCAATAACTGTTAAATGAATCATTTATACCAGAATTAGATTAATATTTTAATGAAGAAGATGAGTCTATCAATTATTTTTGATATAGAAAGAATACTTTAACCAAAGACTTTGCAAACTTTATAAGATAATTTTCACATTAACCAGTGCTGATTGAGTATGAGTATATATATATCTTTCTTTCTGGGTGACAATAAAAGTCAGGATTGAAACTTTTATAATAAAATATCACCCTTAATTCTTACATTCTTTGCTTCTTTAGCGTATGGATCTCCTTTCAATGAGCAACATAGACAAACTCCATTCAAATTACTCTGCAAAAGTTAAAATTCTGATTATCTACCACTCAGATACTATTAAAAACATGAGGGATAAATTGAACATTTTCAAACCTTATTGTCTAATCTGTTACATCTAAACTTTACTTTCCTATCATATTAGGAGACGAAAAGGCCCCTATGTATTCAATACTTTAAAAAATCTAGATAAATTATGTTCAGTGTTATAAACCTAATCATACCCCAGTAGCTGTAAAAGAAAAGGGACTACATAAGATAGTTTTAGGCAGCTTTATGGCTGCTATGACCAAAAGACAAGAACAATTTTAGAGGAGTGTTATGGTTTGGATGTGAGGTGTCCCCAAAAAGCTCACATGTGAGACAATGCAAGAAGGTTCAGAGGAGAAATAATTGGGTGTAAGAGTCTTAACCCAATCAGTGAATTAATCCCCTGACAAGGATTAACTGAGTGGTAACAGAAGTGGTAGGGTGTGGCTGGAGGAGATTGGAATTGAGGCGTGAATTTAGGGTATATATTTTGTATCTGGAGAGTGGAGACTTTCTCTCTCTCTGCTTCCTGATGATGCAAGCTGCTTTCCTCTACCACAGTCTTCTGACATGATATTCTACCTCACTTAGAGCCCTGAGGAATGGAGCTGGCCTTCTATGGACTAAGACTTCTGAAACCGTGAGCCCTCAAATAAACTCTTCTTCCTCTAATATTGTTCTGGTCAAGTCATTTAGTCACAGCAGCAAAAATGCTGACTTAAACAAGGAGGAAACATGTATTTGGGGGTTCATGGTTTCAGAGGTCTCAGTCCACAGATGTCCAGCTCCATTACTTTGGGTCCAAGGAGTGGCGAACATGGTGGAAGAGTGTGGTGGAGGTAAGTGGCTCAGGAAATGACACCAGGAAGCAAAGAGAGCTTCCCCTCACCATGGGCAAAATACATAACCCAAAGCACATCCCCAATACCCTACAGCCATACCCCACATGCCTACAGTTACCACCCTGTTAATCCCTATCAGTGGACTAATGTACTGATTAGGTTAAGACTGTTTTAGTCAGGTTTTTCACTTTTGTGACTTAAGGACCTGGCCGGAACAATTTTAAAGGAGAAAAAGTTTATTTGAGGCTCACAGTTTCAGAGGTCTTAGTCCATAGAAGGCTGGCTCCATTATTGGGGGCTTGAGGTGAGGCAGAACATCATGGCAGAAGAATGTGGCAGAGGGAAGCAGCTCACATAATGATAGGGAAGCAGAAAGAGAGGTCTCCACTTACCAGATACAAATATATACCCCAAAGCCATGTCCCAATTCCCACCTCCTCCGGCCACACCCTACCACTTCAGTTACCACTCAGTTAATCCCTGTCAGGGGATTAATTCACTGATTGGGTTAAGACTCTTATAACCCAGTTATTTCTCCTCTGAACCTTCTTGCATTGTCTCGCATGTGAGCTTTTGGAGGCCACCTCACATCCAAAACATAACACTCTCATAACCCAGTCATTCCACTTTTAAATCTTTTTGTATTGTTTCACACATGAGCTTCTGGGGGACACTTCATAGGTAAACCATAACAGGTACCTCTTGTAAAATCAATATAAATGTTCAAATTGTTCAGCAATGAAGTATATGTCAAGATCTTTCAATATAACAAGGTTAGAAAAGTTCAACCTTCCTCACAATTTCCTTTAATTCTTTAAATAATGTAGAAAAATTATGTGTACTTTTTTTAGTTGCCTGCCATGCATACCTCAGCATCATTTCACACTTAACTTTAGTCACTCCCTACATTGAAATTTCTATTTCTAGATATAATCCAACCGCATATAATTTTGGTGAAAATGATTGAAAATTTAAAAACTTGATTAAAAGGAATAGGAAAGATAAATGCATAAATTTAATCTATTGAGAGGCTGATATCTTCCTCAAAAGTTTATTCATTTAAGTATGCCTAATATGTTAGTTACAAATTACAACCACTGTTTGAAATGGATATAATACTCTGTTTTTGATAGATGAAGAATATGATTTCAGAAAACAAAAGTTAGAAAAGTTTTCCAGTATTTCCAGTATTTCAGGGCCAAGAGAAGGAGTAGAACCAACATGGAATGCCAGATTTACATCATTCAGTGTTGGATTGCCCGGAAAAAAATATGTAAGTTAGATCATAGAAATATTACTCCTCCATCACTACTACACTTTGCTATCAAGCATTGTTTTGATGTTTTGTTTCAAGTGTCCTCTTTAAAAATATAATTTATTTAAAAACCTTCTTATAACTGAAATAATGAACTTGATGTACACGTGAGACAATAATAATGTGAAAATGTTCAGACCTTGTCATTTAACTGTAAAAAATTACTTCCTTTTTTCTATGATTGAGAGACAGAAAAACCTGAAAATATATCACACAATTTACTCATATAATTTGTTAAATAAAATCTAAAGCAGTTACACTAAGTAAAATAAAAACTAATTAAGTAATATTCCTCACTAACATATTAGAAACAATGAGTTCTCATTAATAACTGACTAGCATTGACTCTATCAAAGTCTGAAAAATTATCTTGAAATTGTAAAAAATGACTATCGAATATGATATGTTCTCTTTACATATTCAAAAATAGAAACTGTCTACCTACTGTTTTTTATGATATAGAAATTTCATCTCTTGGAAACACAAAATAGAATCATGCAAGATGAAAGATACTTAAAAAAGATTCAATTATTTTTTCCTCTCTTCAATGCAGGTGCATTGAAAAGTACTCTAAATTGAAAATGCTCCCTATGCACAATTGTAAAGGTGCATAATATAAGCAAATTATGCTTTCAAATACAGATGTCACATCATTCTGGAATTTTAGCTTAATCTGAATCAAAATCATGAAGACAATTTGAATGAATGTATATTTCTTTCTATTATCCGTGTATGACTTAATCATAACATGTAGAACTTGTGTCATTTTTTATTTGTTCTAATTATTTATACATGACAGTAGAATTCATTTTGACACATTGTACACAAATAGAGCATAACCTCTCATTTCTCTGGCTATATGTGGTGCTTAGTCACACCAGTTTGTATATGTCTTTGAAAAACAGCTCAGAATAGTAAACATAATTCGTATATAAATTATTATTATTTTTCTTTTTTTGGCCCCAGAGATTGAACCCAGAGGTGCTTAACTACCAAGTCACATCCCCAGCCCTTTTATATATTTTATTTAGCAACATGGTCTCAATGAGTTGCTTAGGGCCTCGCTGCTGAGGGTGGTTTTGAACTCAGTCTCCATATTGAAATTATTTCAAGTTTACCTATTGTGATCACAAGGGATGCTGTTTGAGTTAAAAAAGTAGAATTTGTATGTAGCTGTATCCAATCTTCATTTATTTAGTATTGCTTAAAAATACATTAATTTTTCCCTGAAAGTAGAAAAAGTGTACATAAACTTTTTATAGATCTTCAGATAGTAACTACAGAAGGCTTCATAAGGCAAACCATTTGCCAGAACTATTCAACTCTGGAACCAAAGCAGTCATAGCAATATGTAACTGTTGGTCATGGCTGTGTGCTTATAACATGTTACAGAAATGACAAAAGTACTTAATTTGACCTAAGGTTCATAGTTCCCTGAATTCTAGTGTAGAACTTTAAGGTTCTAAAAAGTTGTTTGACATTTAGGGTCAAAAATTACGTGTTTTAATCAGTCACATATATTTAGTAATTTCAAAAACTTGAGATAGTTTTAGAACATATAACTTAGGGAGTTACCAAAATACTAACTGTCGGAAATAGCGGTGACTTCCTCATTATGATACAACCAGGTGACAGCAGGTGCAGGTGAACTGCTAACTCGGCAGACGACTTCTGCATCCTCCCCTTGCTTGAATTCTTGAGGAGATACCACTTCTCTGAAAGTGAGTTTTTCTGAATCAAGAAAATAACACAGATCATAAAAGAATTAGCACTTATTTATCTCAAAAAGCATATTCTAGAATTGATGTTAATTGATACTATATAATAGGATACATAGGTAAGCCTAGGTCTTTTAAAACATTAGGCCAGATTAACAGATAACTCTCATAATAACCTGCCATCCCACTGAGAATTCCAAAATCCTGCCAATGCCATAGAAGATCCTATGTGGCCTGGAGTCCAATCCACAATTCTGATCCTAGTTTCTCCTCTTTCCAATATTGTCCTCCAGTCACAATGTCTTCCTTTAATATTCCAGGTTCATTTTTGAACAGGGCATTTATTTGCACTCCCCCAAATTCATTTAGATCTCTACCAAAACTCTTTAGGAAAACAATAATATACCTTCCCACTTAAAATTCTGCCATCTCTACCTATTTTATTTTCCATAAAATTCCATAGCAGGTACATATACCACCTGTAATTTTTTAGATGTTTTATTATGTAAATAATAGAATAGATTCAGAATAGTACTGGATAGACTTCAATAGATATGTGTAATCAAAAAGGTAATCTGAATATTTTTGATTATGGAAGATGTTTTTTTACGAAAGCAATGTATTTTTTTTTAACATCACAATTGAATTTTTTTACATTCAAACATAAAACACTAGGGATCTGCTAGTGCATTATTTAAAATAGTGAAATGATCATTTCAATTTAATTGTTTGCTATTTGTTAAATAGTTACTATAGTAAGTCACATAAATAAGGAAGATAACTTCTGGAAATGCATAATGCAAAAGGGATTCAGGGAACCAAATCAGGATAAATGAAACCAATAACATATTAACAAATGAGAATGATCTGGTTTTCTTTTCCATATCCCATTTCTAGAATAACAATAATTTAAGAAGGTAAAATGAAGTGAGAACTTATGAGACTTTACTCTAACTATTTAATATAGGTTTTTCACTGGTAAAAATGCTAAACTTGTGAAATTTTTCTAAATATTTCATGTAATGTCAGTTAATGTAGTCCTCAGAATAACTCTGAGTATAATGTAGATACAATAACATACATTTTAAAGTAGAGGACACTGAAGGCAGCAAGGTTTGGCAATTTGTTCAAGGTCATAAAAGTATTTGATAGATCCTGATTTCAAATTCAGGGAGTTAACAGGCTTCACAGTGATCCTAAACAGTTTAATGATTTCCAAGTATATATATACAAGAGAAAGAGGACAAAATCCATCTCAAGCATAAAATGAAGTGTAAATATAGAAAATTCTATTAAGGAAAACACCTATTGGTCAAGAGTCCTGACAATGTATTATTTTCTTATAGATGATTTGTCAGCTCTCTGTCTACTTCTGTTCATTGATTGTCATCCCAGTTCTCATTCTAGAATGGTCAGTGCTATAACATCTGCAATGTCATTAGTTGTAACTGTGGCCTTTAAACTGAAAATGTTCAACAAATATATTTCATAATACCAAATAAACCACTGAATTTTATTTACCCAATTATTTCCTACTGGACTGAGAAAGTTGAAGCACATTTAAAAATACCATTTAACCAAGATAATTGGCTCCATTTATAACTACCTATGAGCCATTATCAATTCTAAGATGCACTGAAGTAAAATCCTAATAAGCTGATGTCTACATAGGTTATAGAACATTGTACAGTACACGGTTTGCTCTTGAGTGTTAGTTTATATTATTAAACATTTTATTTTGCTTGAATTCCTTATAAATTTTCTTTCAACTAAAACTTACAAATACATGACTTACGGTAAATTTCCAAAACTACCGTAGCTTCCTGTGTCTGTCCTTTGGCATCTGCTGCTTGACAGCGATATATCCCTGCATCTTCTATGTTTGCATTGTAGATGGTTAATCTTGACCTAACACCTTCCTTCTGGACCACCACCCTCTGGGTTGAAATGATCTTCTCTCCTTGAGGGTTATACCAATCTATACTCTCAGGTTCACCAATTGCTGCAAAAAGCCAAGGAGAAGAAGAGTCTGAAAATATGTTTAAAATGTTTGTTTTGGCAGTGGCATTTACAATTCTGCATTAATTTTAACAATTTAGAAAAAATGTAAATAGAAAACTGGAAATCTGAAAATTGTACAAAATTGAAAGTAAACACAAATGTTAACACACATGTTCGTTTTGTTTCTCCAACCTTAAAGATTCCTTAAAGTTTTGAAGGAAATTTACTATGTAGTATTGAAGCAGCAAGAGTTGAAATTTTACATTAATGATCTGTGGATTACCACTTCACTTGAATACTAAAATTGCATGAGCAAGACATAAACTCCATGTGATTGATACTATTTGGTCAGATATATGAATACTAATAAGATTTTACATGCTCTATTCTTTTTGCTTAGGGTCAGGAGATAGCACTATTTTTCCTAATAAAGCACAGATTAGGAAAATGTAAGTCATTTACAAAACAAATTTTCACCTCTGATAATTTTTAATTTTGAATTTCTCAAGTTGTTAAACTGGTACAGATAAGGCCAATGAACATTTTTAAAATGATGCCCTAATCTCTTTCCCCAACCAATATGAGTACTTTTATCATTTTAATCTGAAATTATGAACTATTAAATCATGATAATTAGAATGTATTGAAGTGATACTTATCCTGCTAGGCAATTACAACCAAATCATTAATGTGTAAATATTGATTTAAGTTTTCCAATTCAGAATCTAGGTTATTAACCACTTTGTAATAGCTAAAGATTCCTGCATTTTCTTTTAGTCACCAAAAGGATGTATTTTGCCTAATTATTTAAGAAATAATTTGGGGGCGCAATATACACTGTTAACTCAAAAGTACTAGGAGAAAATGAGTGTAACTAACTAACATCTTTAGGACCTGTTCAAACAGGAAAATTTTTCTTTCCCCCACCCCACAAGATGATTTTTAAAAACAGCATCTTTTTTTTTTCATTACAAACTAGATAGGATTTAGCAAAAATATGAAAATTTAGGTAGAATTTTAAATGGATCTTAGTTTTGTCATCTTCACTTTTTTCTGAACAGAAATATAAAACCGTAATAGTTATAGAAGAATGCATTTAGGGGTTAGTATTTGTTTTAATTCCTTCCTTCATAAGAAACTAAAAAGGATAATTAAAATTAGCAGCACTTTAATGTTAAACAATACACAATCTCATTTTATACTATAAAATCAACATACTCTTTTGAGAAATATTTTAAATATTTTATTTTGAAACAGTATGGTATGAAATCTCATTATCATGGAAAGTTTATTATGGATTTTCGGAGGATAGTCAGAAATTTCATACAAAATCTCTAATACGTATTAATTTTGACTAAAATATTCTATATTCGTAAGACTGGCCTATTATGGTATTAACAAATATAAATAAATGTTTTTGTATTCTGGAATATGTAGTGATAAAATGCATTTGCTGTATATGACACATTCTACTTAGATCACAATCTATGTCTGCCTTCTAGGTTAAATTGAAGTTAAAATTATTTCACTGAATTTGAGACATCAAGGATTTTAAGGTGCCTGGAAACTCATATTTACATAGTCACAAGTGTAATAGAAAAAATATATGCAAGCATTTTGAGTTGCATAGTTTTCCATATCATTTTTTGAGGTTCTTGTTTTACTAGTAAAATTACTTTAAATAATACCGCTTCCATGATTATGGTACCACGCTTGGTAATTAAACCTTTATATAAAAGAAAAACATATTTACTTAGTTTGTCTTCCAATTAAGAAACTCAATATCACTGAGTAATATTAATAGTATAACAAAATCTTAATTTTATCTTATACATAGAGTCAATTATGTTACAAGGTGATATGTTAAATATAAAACAATAAAATTGTACTTTATTTTCACTGTTCTTTTTTTAACAATTCTATTATTCTGCCACTATATGATACAATTGAGTGTGTATACATTTGTTTATATCTGTGTAGACAAAAGACAGATGAGCTGTATAAGCACTGACCTGTACTTTTATGCTAAAGTTCTGATACTATGTGCACTGGAATAATCATTCCCCTACTCTTTGATTTTTCATTCTGCAGTAAACAAAATATGTATTAATAGACCTATCAATTTATTTAGACACCTAGGAATGTAGATATATGAAGATAAGTAGGCTCTATTAGATTTAGTAAGTTGTGGCAATTTCTATACGTAGTCTCTAGGTATGGTTCTATGGGTGTTATTTTCATTATGTTTTTACTTTTTATAAATTTAATAATAATTTAGGCAAGTTCATAGTTCTTGAGATAACCTTTTCAATGCTTTTTTTATATCAAGAATACTTATTGTAATCTGGTTGTGAATTGCTTTTGGTACAATCAGAAACTGAAAAAATTCTAAAACATTGTGTTATTTTTTACTTGTTGATAGACCTTTTATTTTTATTTATTTTTTTATGTGGTGCTGAAGATTGAACCCCCTTTCACATGCTAGGCAAATGTTCTACCACTGAGCTACAACCCCAGTCCTCTAAAACATTCTTATAAGTGATTTTGTCATTACATGAATATTTAATACTTCAGGCTCACATGAATAAATATGAATATGATAAATCTAAATAAAGGAAAGTGTGCATTTGTAAGTTCTATTGTGCGTTGAATTAGAATTTGATGCTCAAGTACTTAAATGTCTTTTGAAAGAATTCTGAAATCTTCATGATTAAACTGAATGCGGCTCACATTATTTTCTATAGGCATCATGATAGATGATATATTTGTTTAATAGCCCCCAAAATCTTTCCGAACTTTTCATGATTAAATATTTGATATTGAAATGAATATTTACCTTTCAAAAGGATAGTTTTTGTGTGTCATGTAATTTTCATTAGTGTGTAAGTATAATACACCATGCTATATCTAATTTATTTATTGCTTGTTACACAAATTAATCAATTATAATTTTTATACTAATTCTAGTATTTCTGCTTAAACTACTTAAATTGAAAAGTTATGCAAACATTTTATCTAAAATGTTTTTTAAAAACGATAAATGATCTGGAATTAATGTCAAAATTCCAGAAATTAATTCCAAAATTAATAAGCTGAAAATAAATAAAATCATATTTAATATTCAAAATGTGATTATTAATATTTTCTAATCATTATAAACACAATGATAAGATGTTACTTTTGAGAATTGAGGTTTTCAATATTTAAACTTGGCTTACATGTTTTACCAACAGTTAAAGCACAAAACAAGTTATTCCAAATTATTTATAGGAATACATACCTGTGCATGTGAAGAATTTAGATTCGCCCACACTAAGCTCTACTTTGCTAAGTGAAATTGTCACTTGAAGAAGAGCTGAAAAACATATTTGAGTAACAATTAATTGTGGTTTTTAAATATTAATTTTAATAAATGATGTGTAAACCACAGGTCCAAAAATACTAATTCTTTCCCTTAGCTTTTTATTACAGATTACGAGAAATGGAAATTTTGGAAAATGTAATCCAATGACAGACTATATGCTACATTATTATGTATTTCATACCATAGCAAATATAATACATACTCAACCTGATAAATAAAAATTCCATTAATCAAATAAAGGACCAAATTCATATTCAGAAAGCTATTTGTTATTCACATCCTGGCTATATATAACCAGATGGGGTGATAGCTAAAGAAAATTTTGCCTAATATGTGTATATATATATTGCCTTATATATATATATATACACATATATATATATATATAAACCTTATTGGAAAGAGCAAATCCTATACTGTCATAACAATATTGACCAATATAAAAATTAACTACATTTTGACTACCTAGAAAAGTACTTCCAGGAGAAGAGGCATACACAGGAAAGGGAGCACTGATCTAGGAAATGTGGATAAGCATCTGTAGTCACAAGATAAATAGGAACCAGGACAATAGAAATAAATCAGAGAGGATACTCAGCACAATCAAATGTTGCCAAATGTAAGATAACTGGATATTCTAGAGTTTTAGACAATAATCAAAATTCTGATCTCATACAAATTGACATCATTGCTAATGATACGACAGAACAAGAAGTGTGTTCACTCTTCAGACTCGGCCTCTCCATTCCTTTTTCTCAGAAAGAAAGGAGTTTTTAGTAAGGCAATGGATGTGCAGAGGATAAATGGAGGAAAATCTGAAACTTTAGTATAAGCCTATGCTGTGAATCAGCAAATCAAATAACCAAAAGCTTATGAAGCTCAACACAGACTGCAAAGATATAGAACCCAGGTTCGTCCAGTACAATGAGGTGCTTCAGAAAAGCAGATGATACTGAACTGTGATAAAATTTACCCAGTATTCAAAGAGAAGAGAATCAATCACTGCTGACAAAGAACCATGACAAGGAGACTTGTCTCCCCTGGCCTGGGTCAGAGGAAGCCATTGCCCCTTAGATTAGTCACAGTACTGTCCTATGGAAGCCAGGATTGGGGACAGGCAGTTAGTGTAGAAATAGGGGATCAGGTCAAATTGAGGACACAGAGGCCATGAAAGTCATCTGCCTCTGGAGTTGGAGACTGCCCCTGGGAGAATGGAATGTCAAGGATCTCTGGAGACCATTGGTTACCAAATTTACCTGCACTTGTCAAGGACTACAGACAGGGAGCTGCTAATTAATGACCCCTGGTCCCTTACCGGGCTGAATTACTGGGCTGAATTACTTTGGCCCTCCCCCTGCACATCCGCTTCTCACTTTATGCATCTCACCTACAAAACCCAAAACTGGGCCTAGTCAAATAGGTAGGAAGGAGAGATAAGAGGGGAGAGAACTGAGAACAAAAGAGACTTTAACCTATAAAAGATGTAGGGTGTGCTCACTTCTGGGGATTCTAGAACATAAGCCATGGCCCCCTTCTCCCTCCCTGGAAAAGTCTGTATTATTACCTTTAAATAAAACCTGCTTAATATGCTTGCCTTGGCGTGCTTCTCTGAGGTTATACTTCAACACCTGAGGAAGCAGAACTCCTCACCAGTAAATGGTATCACTCTCCTGGTTTAGGATTTTAATTATAAACATGTTCTCCAGAAAACCTCAAGCAAAGAAGCTAAACAAGAATGCAGTCTCTGGTGAGGCTCAAAGCAATGTGGCAGAAATAAATCCATCTGAAGAGAATCACATTATCAATCCTGGTTGCACAGTAATTTTATAAACAAGGTTCCCTCTAAACTCACATTCTGATATGAAACACAAATGGCCAAAGAAGGCACTGTGAGCAAGAGTACACTGAAAGTAGAAATGGGTGAAACAGATCCATTGAAATTTCAAAGAATAGAAAATTTAGACTAGGAATCTAATATAACTACATTAAAAATGTTTAAAGAAATAAACACAGAATCAAAAACATAATAACAGCAAGAAGAAGGTACTTTAAATATTCTCATCATGAAGAAATGATGAGTGTTTGAGACTACAGGAAAGTTAAATATAATCTAAATATTACACAATGTATACATGCATTGAAACATCACATGGCATACCACAAATACATATAATTTTGTTTTCATATATCAGTTAAATAGATTTAATTTTAAAGAAAATATGCGAAAAGTACCAAATACTTTTCAAGAAAGGCCTGGCTTGTATCTTGTTTTAGGTCAAGATGTTTCCTAAAATAATATAAAATGTTTCCTCACACACCTCAACTTCAGTTGTTAAATTCCTTTCCCTTGTCCAGAAACCTTTCTGGGAAATTTAGGCTGAGGTAAATTGGCTTTCTTCTCTCCTCTCCACCTGGAGTTCTAATTTAATTCATAATTTCTCAGAGCTGAGAGAATTCTTGGTGCATCTTAGTTCAAAATATTTCACCAGTCACCATATTTTTTCTGACTTTTATCTAAATCTCCTTTCTCTATAAAAAAGGTCCCTGGTTGATACATGCTCTTATATCTAAAACTATTTTTAGTGCCAGAAAACACAAGAAAAGAAGCTAAACAAGAATGCAGTCTCTGGTGGGGCGCTCTTACTGAAAATCTTCAAAGTGGATTTATTTCATCCAATGAATCAATTATTATTCAAATTTTAATTGGTAAAAACTTACCTTTTCAAGTTTATTTCCAATTGCTTCTTTCCATTTTTTTTCCTGCAGCTATTGACACTAGGAAGGATTCTCACCCTCTCTGCTCTGACTCACAGGTCCTATCACTTTGCATTTGCTCACACTGTTTTTCTTGCCTTTGTCTCCCTTTTTCACGTGTCCACGTGGCTAGCTATTTCCTACCTTCAAAATAAAACTAAACCATCCGTATCATTATAAAACAGCTTCTGATAGACTCAGCAACAAATATCTGTGATCAGTACTAATTTTTCCTAAACAATGAGACATTCTTGATAATTATATTCCCTTCTCTACCTTATTTAAATATAAAGTGTGGATGCCAGGGCTCATCAATTACACTATTTTTCTTCTAAATATAATACAGAGATGACAGAATACTGGACAAATACATACTAGTAGCTTAATGTATGCTAGGTTTAGAACATTGTCAGTGACTTCAATGCCGTAAATGAATTTAAGGTTATTAGAAAACAAGCAACATCTACCAATTATTACTTAAACAATTCCTATATCTGACCTTTAGGTTAAATTTGGTTTTCCATGGAAGATTTATTTAAAAAGACAGAACTTGAAAGATATAAGCCCTTTAAAAGTCAAATAAAGTTCTAGACAATTTTAATACTGATTTGTTGATGGGTGTAATAAATAACATAATTCATTGTACTAAAATCAAATTGAGCATGAAATAATTAGCTAATTTATTTTAAATTATTGGCTAATTTTTCATTCAGTACAAATTATCAATTTACCCATTAATCAAGACCATATTTTTATAGACATTATATAACTGAATACATTGTTGTATTTTATTACTATATATGTTAAAACTATATAAAGAAAAAGAAACAGTTTTCTACTTTATTTCCTGAAGGCCAAATTTGTTCTACTTGACCTCTGCAAATATATTAAACATGTGGATATTATTTAAAACCAAGAGTTTTAAAGTAAGAAGTCATGCCTTCATCATTATTCTAATGATTTAACTTCCAGAATTTCTTGTGATTAGTCTTGACCTGTGTCTGATTCCAAATGACTAGTTTTGGACCCAAATGTCAGAACAAAACTAGACCATTTACCAAGTCAAAGAGCTATGATTGGAAAAAGGTAGAAAGATATGAGACATTTGACATCTATCTGGTTTATGTCTTCTCTATTTTTAGCATTACAAGTTAGGTAAGAAGAAATGAAAGGACATAATATTATGTGGTCTTTACTTAATTTAGAACAAATTGTGGTTTGAAAATAAAACCTTGTATACTGATTGTAAATTTCCTAATTTTGACATAGATATATTACCTTTGAAGAAAAGTATGAAGGGTGTAATAGTACATAAATTAGCAGCATGTAATTTCCATGAATGATTAAATGATCACATTAATTCTTCCTATGGCTGAGTAATATTCCACTGTGTATATATATCACATTTTCTTTATCCATTCATCTTTTGAAGGACACCTAGGTTGTTTCCATAGCTTGGCTATTGTGACCCCAGTTTAAAAAATAGGTAGGAGTGGTGGTGTATGCCTGCCTATAATCTCAGCTACTGAGGAGGCAAGAGGATAGAAAGTTCAAGGCTAGCATCAACAACTTAGTGAGACTCTCGATACAGGACCAGGGTAAGTCCACATCATGTACAACCACTAGAAGGGATCATAATTAGAAGAAGTTATACTACATATATGTATAATATGTCAAAGCACACTCTACTGTCATGTATATCTAAGAAGAACAAATAAAAAAAATTTTTTAAATTATTTCATTCAACATAAATCAATGTCATTTTTTTTATCAGAGTTGGGGGTGAGACATCCTAAATATTAGTAAATATTTTCACATAAGAAAATATGTATTTACCATAAGATAGAGCTTTAATCTTTAATCCCAAAGACTGAAAAGTGAAGTCATGATTTCTTGTGCTCTGTGAATGATTCCCAAAGAAATGCATATAATAACAATCTTAAAAGTAATCTTGGGCATATGAATATGATTAAGTGTTTATGGACAACATGTATCTTAAAAAATAACTCTTCTAGATGCTATGATATGGAAAAAAAGTAACAATTCCCAATGTCAAGTGATTTCCAGTTTATTTGTGAGAAAAATAAAATACACAAATTTATGAGAAATAAGATGGTGTGTACAAAGAGTGGTCACTATGAGATTTGTGATCAAGATGTCTTTGCAGAGGGCCATAAAACTTAAAAAAGACCAAGAAAATGTGGTAGATATTATAAAGGACAGAAAGAGTGAGTACATTTCATATCAGGTAAGGCAGAAATTTTTGAGGGCCATTCAGTTTTTGAGGACATTAGTGGAACAAAAGAAATTTATCTCACATAGACTATTACTGAGATATTATTGGAGAAATAGATTGGAAAAGATTATGGAGGATATCAAAAGTTATTGTAAAATGTTTGGATTTAAATTTTTGTCCACTAATGATTTATAAATAGAAAAATTGGCATTTAGTAAATATTGGTCTAAGAGTAGGATGACTGATGAAGGATAAATCAGCACTGTGGGGTATGTTGTGATCAATAGCTGGGTTGACTGGTGTTGACCGGGGGCAAAAAATATGGAGAAGTAGGATAGGATGTAACAATTCAAAGTAAGTTATGTTTGGGATGGCTTAGCTTAATGATAAAGAGGAAATTAAGGATGTTAAGATCTTCTACTTCTGTGAAACCAGAGTCACCGACAGAAGAAAGAATTTAAGTACAAATGTTTATATGTGACAGAACAATGGGAGACAGAATCTTGGACAATTCGATTCAGTCAATGTTGAGGGAAATATGAAGTCAAAATTTATTTCATAAATGAAAATCATTTCTCAAAATGGAACACAGGCAGTATTAGACTAATAGCTTGTTAAAAAATATTTCATATTTATAATTTAAGTATGCATTTAGACAAAATGGTAGCTATAAGGACAATTTCTTAATTTCCAGGAATAAAACATAATTAAGTCATTGGCATTTCTAAATTTCATCAGGAGACCAAGAACCCTGTGCAATCTGACATATTAGCAGTGGTATTTAAAATGGTCAGTTTTTCACCTGCAGAGATATAAAAACTGACATTTTAATCAGTCTTCTACTTTCCTGACATAAAGCAGACTTGAATTCACTTAGAATTCAACAGACACAGAGATAACTTTAGGGTACAGTTTTTCTTGCTACAATGACTTGTAACATTTTGCAGGCAAATTCCTTTTTGCCCTAGACCTCCACATCAAGAAAGCTAGAAGATCAAGATGTTTATTAGTAATTATAGAAATTTTCCAAAAATATTACATCTGAGGTTCTCAAAAATTATTGATTATACCAAATAAACATGATTTTTTTCATCGAAAACATTGTTAAAATTTTTGTATTTATTCTCACAGAATGATGCATATTTTTAGGCATCCTCTGTCATTTATTATTTAATGTTCTTGGCAATGTATTACAGTAGATCATGTGGGTTATTAGATGCCCCAATTTTCAAGAAAATTCAGTACATTTGGAGCATTTAAGGGAGAAACACTCATGACCCATTTTGAGAAAACTATTGACTTAAACGCTTTCTTAAAATTATTTTCAGTTGTTACATCTAATTTTACCAAAACAAAGCAAAGCATTTTAGTGTAATTCTTTTCTATCTTCATGCCTTTTACCTACTAACTTCTTTGGGCTCATCCAAAGTTAGGAAAATAAATGTCTCGGTTGATAGATAATATGAATTACTTTAAGACAAACTGGTCTCTTTCTTAATTCTAGTTTCTGTTGATCATTCCTGTAATGCTATAAACAGTTTAGTCAGTTTCATCCTAAGCAGTACATAATAATAACAGAGGCAAATAATTAAAACAAAAATAAGTAAACAAATAATATAAGGAGAAACAATCCTTTGTTTTATCTCAAATTAATATGGCACTTTTTACTTATGTTCATCATATTATTATCTTAAAAATATAAAAGCTGTAGGCCTCCATTGATCATATTGTTTGTTTTTCTTTTTTCTTTTCCTTTTGGTGGTACTGAAGATTGAACCCAGGGCCTTGCACATGCTAGGCACTTACTCTGCCAACTGAACTACATCCCCAGGTATCCATTAATTCTTAATTCTGTTCTCTGCATTCTACTAAGAAGCTTAACATTCTTAAACCAAAATTTTCTAATTTTCATCTATAATAACTTTAATCTATAATTTTTATTTGATTTAATAAAATATGAGATATTACCTACTTCCTTCTTTTATATGTTGCAGTACTGACAACTGAACTGAACACTATCATTGAGCTACATCCCCAGCCCTTCTATCAAGACAGAGGCTTGCTAAGTTATGCAGGCTGGCCTCAAAACTGTCATCCTCCTGACTTGGCCTCCTGAGTAGCTGAGAACACAGATGTGCACCACTGTGCCTGACCCACTTTGTTCTTTAATCATTCCCTTCTTTGTCACAAGTGCATTTATTCTTTGCTTTGCTTTCATGAGTGTTCCTATAGAGGTGATTTGGGTTACACCTCTTCTTTGACATATCCTTTACAAGTGTTTTTAGCAACCTGTGCATTTCTTTTCCTGGAGTTCTAGGTACCTTCTTCTGCAAATACATTATATTTTTTTATGTGCTAGAAACTCTTTAAAGCAGCATACCTATCACAACTCATTTGCTCTTTTCATTATTCCTATTAATGGTCATCCTTAAATTTGAGATGAGAAAGATGAGACAAAGGATGGTGGTGTGACTTGCTAATGGCCACTCAGGCAATGCATGGCAAAACCAGACTTGAACTCAGATACTTGCACCCAATTTTTGTGTCTTTCACCACTTTACTAAGTGTTTCTCATGTATAAATGTGTCCAGTGTAATTTCTCTCATTGAAGCATTCAAAAGCTGACAGGTGATCACTATCTCCATTCCTATATTGTAACTATGGAGAGAGAGAAAGAGAGAGATCATACTATCAATTGTGAAGTTGTGAAACATATTTGCTCACATGAAATATACAACTTTACTCAGAAAATATGATAGTTTTAGAGCAATCATATCAAAATTCATTTTTTTTCAATGCTAGCAGCTGAACTCGGTTCCTTGTATATACTAGTCAGGAGCCCTACCACTTGGCTACACCTGTAGACCCTCTTATATGACTATGTGTTCTCTCTGTTAGGTGATGCTTTTATTGCCCACCAAGTCTCTTTCACCATAAAACCTAAGGAATAGCCAAGATTATCTCTCCTTCCCTTTTCTCAAATTAAACGCTCATTGACTCCCACCTATTCTCCCTTTAAATGTCTTTCACAAATGCCCATTTTCATCTACACTGCCTTAGTTTTATTGCTCACCATTGCAAGCCTGGTCCAACAAATGGTGTGCATTGGGTTTATCAGAAACATCTAGGGAAATTTTGTATGCATGCGTTTGAGTGTATAATCATGTGTGCACATATATGAATGCTCATTTGTATTTATTTTTTCTGGTATATATGTGTTTATTTGTAACGTGTATCTATACCCAGTTTGTATTTCTCTTTGATCTGGTCCCATTTCTGGAAATCAGATCCAATATATCTGAGGTAGCAAGTAGCATTCTCTTTTTTTAAGTAGCTTCTTGGCGCTAAAGATTGCTCTAAAGATTGCTACTCGGAAAGTGATCCCCAATTCAATGCCATTAATCTCAACAAGGAGCTGCTTTTCATGGCAGATTCTCAAATCTCAGTTCTAACTGACAGAATCACAATCCACAGTTTAACAACTTCCTCCATTTGGACATAGGCACAATGGAATATAATCAGCATCTGGTTGGAGTGTAGTGGTCTAATCTGTTTATCAATCTCTAGTACAAAAATATTACCCATTGTATGTAGATAAATCCCAACCTCTTTCACATTTGACACATAAGATTGTTAACAATTCAACCATGATCTGATTTCATGAGACCTTATTTTCTACCAAATCAAAATACAATATACACAATAGTTAACCTATCAGAAAATTCTGGAAATACTCCCACTTCCTTATTTCTTGCTTTTTACATTATATACCGTATTCATTTGAACTCCTTGCTTCTTCTAACAAAAGATACAACTGTTATAGAATCTAAAATCCTGCAGTACTACTTTTTTAGATCATTTAACACACTGCACAAATGTATGCTAATAAGAATTTTATAATTTTAATAGGCAAATACATTCATATGTATATTTTATCTTAAAGGCATACATTCTCTTATGCAAATCTACATAGTAGTATTTAAGTAAAACCTGATTGAAAGAAGGGTGTTTTAGTTTAAGTGCTAGTCTTCAGTAGCACTTACCACATACTTTCCTTCACACATATATTTCTTTGCTGGACTCCAAATACTTAGAAAATAGAGACTATGCTTTATTTACTTTAGTTTACTTTAGTTTATTCATTTAGCACATTTTATGGAGGAAAATCCATTCTAAATATTTGTGTAGAAATGAATTGATGCTACAATAAAATGAAAATAACAAACTCTAATCCTATTCATAAATCTTCTTGAAATTTAAAAAAATTCAAATCAATAAAAATTAGATTTGAATCTATTTTTATTTAGTTTATTATATTTTTCCTTGCATAACCTAGAAATATTGTGAGAATTATTTGATTCTTTGGTAATGCCTGTGTGTATTTGTATATATGTTTCCATTTTGACATACATGTCACATATGAAAATGTCATCTAAATGATTGGTAATCAGGAATTAATTGATGCTCAAAGAGGTCATGTAACTGAAAAGAATGGGTAAATAGGTTTAACCAAAGGAAAGAAAGAACTAAAATAAAGATGAGAAAATCTGTAAGGGAATGCCAAGAAATGACAAGTTTGAGAAGACAACAATGTCAGGCTAAATAGTGAAGGGTCATTACCTGTCATCAGTCATTGAACCACAGCCTCCAGCAAAAATCAATCCAGTACACATTTATTGAGAATCCCCCATATGTTGTGCCTGTAAATACCTGGACTTGCTAAGTAATTAAAGTATCACACTAAAGAGGAGGTATTTGTGACATGAAGTCTATGCTGCTTGGAACATGTTTTTGTTTTGAAACTAATAGAATGTCTTTTTCTAAAATCCACTTTTTTAATTTAATAGAATTAAGTAAATTTAAGAGGAGAATGTACATGCAGCTCATTGCAGAGCAATAAAATTCACTGCAGAACAATAAAGGAAAACTTCATTTTTAGGGCAAAATTATTTCATGTGATATATTCCTGTTTATAAAGCAGGTAGAATTAAGACCATCTGTCCCATATTTTGATATTAATGTAAATAAAAGTAGAAATGATACTTTCATGCTGAGCAGGCTGTGGAGTGTTGTTGGAGGGATGAGTGGAACAATCTGTGCTGACATGCTAGCGAGGCCCTGAGTCCATTAGGACATCAGAAATAGGTCACTCATCACTTATTTTGAATGTGACATTTAATTAAAACTAAAACAAATCTTGAGGAGGCAGATAGTCCAAGTTCTACACTCAATCCAAGTTTATTTCAACAGGCGCCACTTAGACATGTAAGTTATTAGCCGCCTTGATGAAGTTGGCGTAGGGCATTGTGTAAAAATTTTTCATCACTGCTCAGACTGTGTAGTAATAAATTAAATTATGGAAGAGCGTTTGCACTAGCCCAATTCTCAAGTCTCTGGATGCCTATGTAAGTGCTCCATTTAAAGTCACATGTGTGAAATTTCTCTCCAGATTAAGATCAGTATGAACCTTAGTTATAAGCCTGACAAATCAGAAATCAAACATCTGTTACACAGTACTCAGTCAGAACATGCCACCTCCCTTACCCTGCTGCATGGTATTGCAGAACTAGCTACTGAACTCTCACACTGCTTTCAGAATGCTTTGATATACATGACCAGAGACTGTGAAGTCCATCAGAGTAAAGAATATGTTACTTCAACAGACAAGTTTAAAAAATGTAAAACATCCTCTTTGGTTTTCACAACAAATGTATTTGGAATGAGAAGCACTAAAAAGAGAAATCAATAAAAGAAGCCACCCTTATTATGAATGTATACCAATGTCCTCTGACATTGTAAACCATATATGACAGTGTATATCATAAAATTACTACAACCTAATGAACATTTTACACTATAGGTTCCAAAACATTTCTGTAGGAATATGATCCTTCAAAATAAATATTTTGAAAAGAACATTACAAAGCATGTTTCATAATGTTATCCATTGCACAGGTAACTAATATAATAAAATTGGCATTTATCATCAAATATATGTAACTATATACTCATTAATTGAGTCATTTAATAACCACACATGGAATCAATAAGGAGATGTTCTGAAGCCTCTAGATAAGTGTGCTGTTGTGTTTACACTGGAGAAATATTTCACCAGTCTGAAAATGTTTTACTTTTCATAAATCATTTATATATTTAAGAATCAGGCAGTATTTCTGTTTTTAAGGCCTCCAGATCAGTTGCAGGAGAACTTTATCTTATCACTAGAGGCATTTATGTTTAGTAGCAAGGTAAAATATTACAAAAAAGACAAAAAAAAATCTTCCAAAGGATTTATTCAAATGGTTTCATAGAAGTATGAAGGGAAAGCTAGAGAACTTTTGAAAGGACAAATAAACCTGGATGATTAAACAATACAGAAATTACTTTTGTCTTTGTTTTTCAACAAAAGCATTTTAGTTACCTTGGAATTTTAGATGGTCATAGGTGAAAGGAGCTGATGGATCTCAGACTGGTAACCTCAGGTTACAGAAGGGAACTGCATCCAGAAGGTTCATCTTTCTGTGAAGGCCTCAGAGAAGTGTGCTTAAAGAAGTCCAGCTGACCTGACTTTGAATCTTCAAAACACTTGGTGCTATTTTTTTAATACTTCTTAGGAATTTTAGAGAAAGACCCATTAAGGTACCTTCTCAGAATGGAAAAATGTGACTAGAGGGGATTCCTTCCAAATTGGAATTAATCACAGGAAGAAGAGTGAACTGAAGAAAGTTATGAATTGCCAGGAGCTGGTCTTGTATTGTACTGTTTCCCCATCTTTTGCTAAAGTAATTGAAAATTAGAGGTTTCCTTAGATTGAGAAGGTTGCAAAAGTGAAATTTTGGGGTGGTTGTCTGAGGGCGTTGTGTGCCTGTGCACATGTGTGAGAGCGAACAGGGTGAAGCAATCACATACGTGGTGATCCAGTATCAACCTGAAGCAGCAAAGAAAATATTCCCTGTGACACAGTTGGTGCAAATAAGAACCAGCATCGTGTCATTTTGTCATCCTCGATGCATTTGTGATATGGAAGATGCAATGTCCCAAAGACCAAACATGTTGCACGTAGGGAAAAGTACTTCATTTGCGAGGTTTACTGTGGGGAGTTCCCTGGTGAGAGATAAGTGATGGCCTTAAGGCACCTACTAGCCAGAAGTAGAATAGAAAATGTAACTTAACTGTGGGAAGTCATCAGCCCCAAAAAGAACTGAGTAGGGGCTGAGTATGCTTAAGAGAGTTCCTTGTCCCTGGACAAAGAATGGGCACAAACTATATATTCACCAGCAATTTCTGTAATGTCTTTAGTTCAGAAAATTAGGAAACCCACAGGAGCCAACAAAATGAAACAAAAGGAAAAAATCCAAAACAAAAACCTGCAGCTGAACCAAAACCCAGAGGATGCGCATGTACCTATGGGTTCTCCCATAGCCTTAGACTTATATAAGCAGATATTGCCTCTTTTCCAGACACACAAAGATTATCTTGGCAAAGTGTATTAAGCTAAGAGTCTGTTTGAAAGCTATTGAGTTAACTGTATAAACTGCAACAAATAAGGTTCTGTCTTTGGTATTTTATTTTATATAATGTGCATATAATAACATTAGCTCCATTATATTTGCAAAGTTATATAAAGCATTTACTTAGTATCTAGTACATAGTAACTACTCAATAAATATCAACTGCTGAAATAGTAACCTCTTCTCTTATTTAGCTCAAGAGGAGCTCACAAACACATTTCATATTCTCTTCTTGCTTGTTGTTGTTTGCTTATGTTAAGAGAACTGTTCCTTATTTGTACAGTACTGAGTTGGGATTATCAATTACAATTACATCTATGGTTTACCTTTCCAAATAAACTGTGGAATTCTTTATTGAATCCAAGTATTGAATCCAAGTATTTAAAAAGTATTCAATTAAAATTAGTTCACCTGCATTCAGTAATGTTGATTGACAAGCTTAAGATTTCCAGCCCGACGCAGTTGTGCATCAAGCTGCAGAATTTGTTGATAGTTCATAAATATTACCAAAACCCCAAGAGACCAATTCCATGATATTCTGTACCTTGGTTTAGGGTATGAAATGTAGTACAAAATTTAAAGTTTTACTCTTATGGACAAAAGCAACATTACTGATCTGTACTCATTTGAAGAAAACTATGAACTAATCTATGCCTAGTATAATATTATATGTACACTTGGAATGAACAGATTTCTAAATTGATTCTAAGAACAATAATGTTAGTATAAAAAGTGATTCATGTATGCCCAAACCTGCATGGCAATAAGCACAAAAATTCAATATTAAAGTGCTCTGTGTGCTTTAAATTCTGTCATGTGTAAGCATTGCTTTTTCCCCAAAGAAAGTTGTACTTTATATATTAGAAACCTCATGCCTTCTACTCCAACATTCTCTCCCTATACTCTACTTTTGCTTTCATCCTCCAGAATTATTTGTCATCCTTTCAGTTTATCTTTCTCTTTCTCTCATCTACATATGTGTATATGTGTATGAGAGAATGTGTGTGTTTGAATGTTTGTCTACTGTTCTTGTAGAAAAATACTGTCTTTCTCAGAACCTGGAATACTGGAAGCATCCATTATGCTTCTTACATAATAAAAGTTTAATACACTTAAAAAATCTATATAATGAAGTCTAAGTTTCCCAAATATATATTTGTAATTCCACTCCTCAATTTCATCCCCAGGAAGAAGTGGGTAATTATTTTACTTACATTTTTGAAAGAGTTTCTCAAAACAAATACATCTGAATGTAAATTAATTGACTGAATGCAAGAAAAGTTGATTATTACTGTGTAAGTGAATTTTCTGATAGGTTTAAAAACAAAACTAACACCTTCACATAATTACTAGTCCTTTTAAATCAAACACTTCACAACTCACACAACCTCTGGTTATATGAATTCTGAAAATATTTTATACCTTAATATTTTATGAGTTAGCTGGTACCTAAATACAAGTGAGGAAAATATTTTAAATGAATGTCAAATACACATTTTAAAATAGAATACTGAAAGCAAAAATGCACATTCTGTAACTTGCAAATAATGTTTAACTCTACCCATATTGCTTTTCAATATAATTATATATATATATATGTATTATGTATATGTGAAAATTTGTCATGAACTTGGCCTTTTAAACGTTCATCTATTAGTCCTTTTAGACCCCTTCAAGTGTCAAGAAACTAACAAGAAACTAAAACCACAAAAAAGGATTTGAAGCATTTATCTAAGATTTCCTCCAATAGCTGTAAGTTTACATAGGTAGACCCCTTCAACCCCCATACCTGTGTAAATACAGCTGCCTTATGTAAATCTGACATTCCGTGCTCATTTTCTTATGACCCTGGTATCTCAATTCTTAATTTCCTGTTTAGTACAAATTTTTTTTTTCTGGTAAAAGTGTACAATACACTGGTAGATTTCTTATACTCCTATGGTCTCTGATGACAAGCAAACTGCTGTAATTATAACCAGAAAGACTCCATAGTGCATACTATCTGGCTTCATAAGTATCCATAAGCTCCACCTGCCAACCAGAATAAGGAATACAACCACATGATTTACTCCATTCTCCACTTAACTGATGGTCTGCTGTCTATTGTGTGAGTGTTCTATTGATTGACTTTTATTTCTAACCTTCAGAAAAATTTGGTACTATTCTAACTCAATCCATCACTTTATTTTACAAACCAATGCATCTGTAGTTTGATGGCAATTCCAGAGATGTGGTTTTTATTTTCCCACACGTTCATCAGGAGACTAGAATAGTATACATATCTCCTCCTATATAAAGGAAGTTCATAGTAATGTCTCCCAGGACTGGTGTTATGATTTGAATCTGGAATGCCAACACAAAATCTCATGTGTTAGGCAATATGCTGATAGTCAAAGGTGAAAAAAATTGGATTATGAAAGTTTTAATTTCACCAGTGGATTGATCCATTTGATGTGTTATTAATTTAAATAAAATACTGGGTGGTAACTGCAGGTTGGTGGGTGTGGCTGGAGGAAGTAGGTCACTGGTGGTTTGCAGTTAGGATTATTCTTGTCCCTGCCTTCTTTCTTTCTGCTTCCTGGCTGCCATGAGTTGAGAAGCCCTCCTCTGCCTTGTCCTTTGTCCATGATATTCTGCCTCACTTCAGGCCCAGATCAAAGGAGTTAGCTTACCAAGGACTGAAACTCTGATACTGTGAGCCCAAAATAAACTTTTACTACTCTAGGATGTTCTTGCCAGGTATTTTGGTGGCAGTAATGAAAAGCTGACTGACACATCGGGTATTTTAGTCACAGTGATGAAAAGCTTATCACAACTGGGCACCCTAAGACACTTCATACATTCATCCACTTTAACAGCTTGATTAAAAAGATGAGTGTTTGCAGGTCTAATTAGAAAAGTCAAAGAACAGAGCTCATAATGACTTCTTCAAAGCTCTCCCTGTGCTCTTAGGAAAGAACAGAGGATTCTTACTTTTCCAGTGCTACTGAGTACACACTATTATAAGTCACAACTATTTCAGTAATGTTTTATAAAGCTGAACTTCCAGTATCTATAGAATGTCCTCAGGCCTCCTCTGGATGCTGATAACAGGTGGTTGCAACACAAGAAATGACTCTTGTTGCCCTAGAATTCCACTAAAAAGATAGTAGTTGAATTCCTAGTCTGAGCAACTATAATATATTTGAAACATTTTGTAAATTGTTCTTCATACTGGACTTTATGTGAGTTTCTGGTTCCATCATTTTGATCTGTGGCATACTTTAAAATTCATGTGGTTGTAGAAGTGGGACTTTATGTAATCAATAACTGAACTCTACCCCAGACTTCAAATGTGATAGACCCTTTAATAATCAAGGGTATACAACAATTCACTGTTTGCAAGAAAATATGAGCAGTTCATTATTCATCTTTACACTGTCCCAAAAAATAATTGATCTCTATATGCAATGAGGACTAGACTTTTATCGAGCACATTCTATGGTATTTTAGTACTTGAAAATAAAATTTCTGCCCCATCTCAACCTACCTTAATCAGTCTTTACTAAATTATTGAATATTTGGCTTTAAAGGTGGACATAGTCAGAGTTGTGTATTTATATGAAGGAGGCAGTTGCCAAAATGATTTTGTGTGTACTGTCTTGGTAATAACTGGTGCCTATGAAGGAAAATATTTCAGTGAAGCTATATTCTAGACAAAGGATATTGTTGAGGGAGTCTAGCAACATGATCCTCTTAGGATTAATCATCCTGATATAGAGTAGTTAAGGAATATCCAAGCCTATGCCAGAGATCTTCATGCAACAAATATATGCATATACATTACACAAAGTCTTATATAGAGTATGCCATCCATATTCATGGGTTTTGCTCCATGGATCAAAAATATTAAGAAAAAAATTCAAAAAGTTCCAAAATACAAGCTTGATTTTGGCATGCACTGAGTAGTGCACTAAATCCACACAAATGAAGTGATGTGTAGGCTTACCCTGTGGATCCTCTTGGCCATCTCATAGAAGCTCAGTTTATAGCACTCTGAGCTTTGTTCAACTCAAGTCCTCCATGGACTGTGTAGAATGATCTTGTGTATTGAACATGCACAGACATTTTTCTTTTCATTGTTCCCCAAATAATACAAATATTGACAAACAATATTTACAAATAACAAACATTTACATAGTATTTGCAATGCATTGGATATTACAAGTAGTCCTCAGGTAACTTAAAATATATGAGAGGATGTATTTTGGTTATATATGAATATCAAGCCATTTTATATAAGGGCTGTGAGCATCAGTGTATTGTTTTCCACAGGAGTCCTAGAACTAATAAATACCCCGGTTACCAAAGGATAATGATATATGTGCATGCATCCACACATACATGCATATACAGACATATCCAAAAGTTATTTTCCAAGTAAATAAGTGAGGACATACATTTTGGGGAATAACACCTCTCTTCACAACATGTAGATCCGGAGACCCTATCACCCTGAGTCACATGAACTAAGAGGTTTCTTTCATTCTAAAAGCATTATACACATTTCATGCATGTTGATCCTTCCTTAGATACATCCTGTTTCATTTCATCTCTTTATGTCATATCTAAACTAGGGGAAAAAAGGTGTGAAATGTGTTGCACAATGAAATAAGAACAACTTCAACAATTATCATGGTAAGAAGGTTAAAGTCTAGATGACTCATTCTACTACAATATTTAAAGCCAATATTTTCCCAGCAGAATGCTTCAGAGGAGGATGCTGAGGAGAAAGCATGTCAAGTGATCAACATTCCATTTTCTGGTCATCCACAAAGCTCACCTAGCTGTCAGATAAAAAATCGAGACACAGATAACACCTTTCTTATGGGAAATTGGCCTAGATTTTCTGAGGCAAGTTTATGAGGGACTAGAAAGTTGAGTTTGGGCATGAGACTTAAGTCCTCGCTTTACCATGTATTAGTTGTGCAACTTCAGTTTTCTTGATTTCTCAGTTTCATATGCTTTATCTGCCTAGTATCATATGAATGGGCCTATTTCATAGTCTTTCTGAAAAGCAAAATTAATAACAACGTATCTAGTTTAGTGTAGTGCTTAAAAAAGCAAAAATAAGAAAGACAAAGGAAAACTAAAATCATAATGAAGATATGAATTTTTGTGATATTTTTAGCCCAACCCATATTTTGAAAATTGCTTCTGATCTATGCTTTTCATTAGAAAACTCTTTATATTCTTGTTTTTATTTTTATTTTCCAGCATCATACAAGGGTCTTGTAATTCATAGTTACTCTGCATTTTAAAATTTTTTGTATTCCATAACTTAGTGATGTTCAATGTCAAAACCTGCACTTGTAATCATTATAAACCCTGTCTTAGAAATCTAGGCCAAATACCAATTGGAATAAAAACCAATATCAAAGCCAATTTCAAAGCCTAAAAACCCAGTATCAAAGCCAAACAGTAGGTGTTTTAACTGAATAGACTTCTGGTATGCAAGCACTATAGTTTTCTAAATACTGCTTGATATTTTAATATCTTCATGAAGGATGCTATAACAAAATACCACAATTGGGTGGTTTATAAGAACAAATACTTATTTCTCCTAGGCATGGTGACCAGAAAGTCCAAAATCAAGTTGCTGACAAATATGGAGTCTAGCAAAGAGGCCTATTTGCTCATAAATGGTCCATACTTTCTTGTGTCCCTACATGGCAGAAGGGGTGAGTCAACCCTGCAGAGTTTCTTTTATAACACCACTAATCTTATTCATGAGGGCTCTACTTTCATGACCTAATCACATCCCAAGGGCCCATTTCCTAATTCTATAATGGTAATAATTAAGAATCAACATATCAACTTCAGGTATACAAACATTTAGAATATAACAAATAAGAGTTATTGATGACTTACCATGTAAAGGAGGAATTGGTCTATGCGCGGATAGGTATGCTAAAACAAACTAGCTTCTGTTCAAATTGCTTGATCTAATGTAGTAGGAAACATTAGATACCCTCACCCACATTAAGAATGAAGAAGGAGTATGAGAAGAGAGCAGGAGCCAAGTGTGATAGTGATGAGAAGAGTAACACTAATGCTGATCAAGCATTGGGCAAAAGAATTAGGAGAAGCTGAGTAGCTTCTAATTATTGAGCTTTAGCTTTCTAATTATTGAGCAATAAGTACAGGAGAAAAAGGAAAAATCATCCCACTAATCAAGAACACAAGCAGAAAAAAGAAATCAGTTCACCAGTGGTTATTGCTAAGGTGAGGTTGATCATTTTGGAGCCAAATTGTGTCAGTGCTTCTGATGACTTGAAAATTGGTAAGCAGCAACACATATGGGGGAAGAAAATGAAAAGGTTGGACCTTGCCAGTGGAGGATAATGATGTCCCTTCAGAAATAGGGAAAGAAAGGAGAGGAGAGTGGGAAAGCAAGAAAAAGAAAACAAAACTTGGATGCATGAAAAGATTATTTCATTGTTTACTTTAACAGTTTACTAGTTTAGCAAATATAATTTCTCAAGTGGTAAAGAATATGGTAAAAGTGTATGAATGCAAGAATAGCTTAATTTTTTATTGCTTGATAAAGAATATTGCTTCATTACTTAAAATGTCCAGCAATTATATTGTTACTCATAATTTTTAGTTCTTTTTTGAAAATCTTTCCTATGTAACTATTTTTATGTTGGTATCTTCTGTAATCTTTATAACCATTTTTCTATAATAGTTTTCTTTTTCTTTAAGGGACATATTTGGGTAGCTTTTAAGGCAAAGATAATCTAATTCATTGGTAGAAGTTACCTTGTTAAGAATAATCCTATTTTATGCGTGTTAGATAAGAGAGCACTTAACGTTCTCTAATAACATATAATCAAAAGAAAAATAAACCACAGCACATTTAATCCTTTCCCTGGAGAGAGAACAGATGAACCATGCACTTAAGTTTAATTTAGTTCTGTACTATTGGGGGACATATTATCTCATAAATAATAAGAAATTGTGATCATATTAGGGTAGCTAGAGAGACAAATTTATGATCAAAATTGTCATAAACATAATGAGAACAGAAAGGGAATTTATTACATAGTTACTCATATATGTTCTCACAATTCCACGAGATGAGTTTTAAAATACTTTAAAACATACTCAAAATTAAGACAAAGTTCAGCAATTACAAACTAGCACTCTGTTATTATAGTACATAGGGTAGGGATATTTTATAACATTATTTTAAAATATGACTTTGAATTCCTTCTGAGAAGTCATTCACACTCAGATTTTTAAGCTATTCTGTCTTACTTCTTCACTAATACACGTTAATACCTGCAGGGTCTGTGTAATCAATCATCAAACTTATGACCTTTGTTATGTATGTTTATAATTGGTTTGCTTACTTATTTTTCTTTTATAGGAAAAATGTTAGAAAGGAAAAGGCTTATTATACTTTCACATGCTTTGTTTTAAACACTCTATCGAATGCAAACTTTAGAAACACATGGTGCACATGATCACATTATGTGAGTTGCCAACTGGAAATTTTTTTCCATTTTACTAATGAGGAATGGGAGAAACTACAGGCTGAGGAAGCGACTCTCTAGGCAGCATCACTCAGCAGGACAAAAGTGCCTGCATCAGATCTGAAGCAAATACAATTTTTTCATAACATCAGGTTAGAATGTTGGCGACTCCCCATGTACTTTCTTCTTTAGAAGCTTTGTCTTGCCCAATTAGCTTTCAATGGTGCTTGAAATTCCCACTTGAAATGCCTTATGTTGACCTGTCCATTTTAATCAAGTTAAATACTACCTGGGAGGAAGATATATTAGCTATCACTTAGGCACAAATTAGTCTATCTGAACCTATTACAGCACATTGTCAACCAGCACAAAAGAGGGCCATAGAACAGTGATTCCTGAAATCATTCAAATGCCAGACCACAGACCGACCACTTGGTGGAATACCTTGCTATATTCATCCACTACTCTTAAAATAGTTAAATGTATTTTGTGGTACTAAATCAGATGCCATTTTACTGCAATCTAGTATAGTATAAGAAGTCACAGACTTCACAAATTTTATACAAGAAAAAATAAATTATAAATATTTTAGCAATTGTTATAAATTTTTCTTCAGAAACATCTTTCTTTTTGTAGACCCTATACTTTAGTCCTAAAGAAAAACAAGTGTAAATTACTAAGCAGTGTTGATTGCTAAAGAAGAGATTCAATTTTCTTGATTCTAATAAACCAATCACTATAAGCTCAGTCATCAATTTGGTAAAAATGTACTGAGACAAAAAATACTGAATGTACACATTTCCTGTAAGAAACATTCAAATCTCAAATGTGTGGAAATCTGTTTATCATTTAACTGTAGACACAGTTTGTAATAAGGAGTTCCAATTATTTGACTTGATTTGGTAAAGAGGGATGCGGGTACTGTTTCAGTATCTTGAGGGTGATGCATTTCTTGAAAAACTGTCGCTATGAAAATTAACCTTTACTCTAAAATAGTGTATGTAATATATTAACTTCATACGTCCATCAAGAATTACATTAGTTAGTTATAGCCTGTTTAAGAAAAATTAAACAATTAATTTATTTTCTGTAAAACTTAATTCTCTTGTAGAATCCAAGTGGAACAGACTGGAATACAGATCTTTTGATGATGAATTGATTGTGGAAAGACAAAAAATCAACATCTTTTTTGATTTACCATTTAGGTAACAATGGTTTATCAATGAGCTATTATATTATTCTTTACAACATAATTGGATATGGGACCAGATAATCAGGAAATAATAAAAGTCTGCTCAGAAATTGGCATAACATGAGCTTCAAGACATTTTTATAACCAATATAGTCAGTCAATCAACCCAGCAAATACCTGGACATTTATTTTGCACCCTCCAAATTTTCCCTAGTAGGCTAAATGCTATTATTTAAGATATAATGGAACTTCATCCAGTCTTATGTTCCTAATTTGGGAGCAAAGCACACCGGTAAATGAAGGAAGTCATAAATCTTCGTGAATTCTATTAATAATGGAGCAAGGCCTCCAGAGCATGACAATTTTGTCTTGAGAGCCAAGGAACATTTATCAGAACACCAAAAGATTGCAAGGGGAAAAGAAGTGCAGTTACTCAATTGTCTAATGATAATGAAAATGAAATTCTTTAAATGTTGAAATAATATGAACAACTTATACAGTCAATGGACAGAAGGAAAAGTCAGAAATCATACTTCTGGTTACTTTTATATATTAGACTGTAAAAAAAAAAAAGTTCAATGAACAACTAGTCATATGGACCAAAAAATTAGTTAGACTCTTCCTGAGAATGTATACATATAAAATGGAAATAATAGTGTCATTTTTCACCTCAGGGAAGAATTCCACCTGCCTTTATGGGTGTGGGGGTGTGTGTGTGTGTGTGTGTGTGTGTGTGTGTGTGTGTGTTTAAAGTCAGTTCGAACCCTTATATTAAAAACAGGCAGGGAAGGATAAAAGAGATGGGTATGAGGAAGGAAAGAAAGAAGTAGACAGGAATGGAAGGAAGGCAAGAAGGATGCAAGGAAAGACAGAAGACCAGTCACTATCCTCTTTCCAGTGGTAAAAGTAGTTGTAGATTTTTTTTCTAGGTTAGTGAATTGATTCCCACAGTGTATGACCAAATTCTACAATATGGTAGTATGTACTGGACAATGGAAGTACAGTTACTGTGAATAAAATGAACATGTATTTTTCATACTTCTATAATTTCACTACAGTAATTACATGGCAAGGTAAATTGACATAAAACAGGAACTGGTTAAGACAGAAAATACGATTATATGTTGATACACTGCATTCAATAAATAGTTCCTCTGAGGATAGAAACAGTAATTATAGGTTAGCTATATGTCACTTTTATAGTAACAATTTTAGAAATAGATAGATATTCATCACCAAAAATCATGAAACACAGATGTTCCAGAATAAAATTTATTTAAACTTTTAAATTTGTTTTGACGATTTAATTTGAAAATTTTTTTCTTGTTTTTAATAGTCACAAAATCATCCAATATCTCTCTATATTTCACCATTCTTTAACACAACTTTTCTATAGGGATAGTGCAAGAGAAAGAGGGTAGGTAATTCACATATTATTCACACACTAACTGTGTTGCCTTAGAGTTCTTAGCATTTCCATCAAGAAAATTTGCAATCATTGTACTATAAAAAGTGGACTAAAGTTGTGACTTATACCTTTGCTATAAATTTGAAATGTTAATTTTTGAAATTTAAAAATTTGAAGCAAATATTTAGAGTAAGGAAATCACATTGAACTAACAACCATTCCTTGGTTTATTTTGCTTCTTTATATTGTGTGATTATTGTGACTAGTGCAGAAAATATGGCATAGGTAAGAAAAAGAAAAGTTTACAGGTTGATTTGAAATTAATAATTATCAATAAGCCCACTTGTGGTAAAATTAACATATAAAATAACAACTATGTTTCTATTATTACATATATTTATGAATTTATAGACTGCTATAAGAACATATCTCTGTATGTGCAAGCTTCTTCTATTTTTCGATAATTCAACTTCTCTTTCTCATCCCCCTACGTATTTCTCATTGCCCATAGCATCTATTGCTCATGTAAATTACCCAAACATAGTGGCTTACCACAATATATATTTATCTCACAGCTTCTGTAGATTAGATCAAGAATTCAAGAGAAGCTTAACTGGGTATTTTGGGCCAAGGTCTTTTGTATGTTTTAAATCAGGAAGCTACCTGCATGGTTCATTTGCAAGAAAATTCACTTGCATGAAATGCTGGCAAGAAATTTCAATTCCCATGGGGAGATTGAGGGTCCTATGGCATGCCATGGAAGCTAATTCCATGAAATTAATTTTCATCTTGAATGAAAGAGTCAAGAGAGAGTAAGTGAGGAGGAAGGCTTAGGGCCTTTTTTTTTTTTTTTTTTCCCTGTGCTGGGAATTGAACCCAGAGAGTTTTACTATTTAGCTATATCCCTAGATATTTTTATTGTTTTATTTTGTGACAAGTTGCTCTAAGTTGTCCAGACTGGCTTTGAACTTGTGATTCTTCTGCCTCAGGCTCCTAAGTAGCTTGGATTATGGGTATGTGCCCCCATGACTGGCTCAGTGCCTTTTTTCCAAACAGAACAGTGTCATTTAGATCTAATCTATTGGGCAAAATTGAATCATGAAGTATAATCCATACCAAAGTGGAGAAAGTAAGTCTCCATCCCTTGAAAGAGAGATATCAAACAATTTATTCAGGTATTTTTAAACCACATCATGTAAAATTTATATCTAACCTATCTACCTACTTATCTTCCTTCCTTCCAAATCTCTCACAAGTCATCTGCCATTTACTTTCACATCTCATCAACCATGCACCTAACTTCTCCCCTCTCCCTCTTCCCACTCCCTTTGGAAAGAGACAAGGAAAAGGAAAAGAAAGAATGTAAATTAAGATTTCATAAAAAAGGATTTGAGAAATGCAACTATAAAATAAATTGTGAGTTCTGGCATTTCTAATATGCTTCTGGGCAAGGACAACATTCAGACATGCTTAAAGAGGCAACTTCTGGTAATCTGAGTTCACACAAAAAGATCTGACCTGCATTATCTTCATGTCTTCTTGACACTCTTAAGAACTGTCACATCTGGCCACTTGAGATGTATGTCACTATGTGTCTAGCTGGATGATTAAACAGCTTCTCATGTTCATCCAAAAAAGGAAAACTTGTGCCAAAGGGAAAAGGCAAGCTCACGTTTTCAAATAACTTACAAAATACAAGAAGGGTAAGATACAGTGAACCACTCTAACAAACAATGTGATAAAGATGCAAAAATTCATGAAAGCATGAAGGAGTCAATGAATCATCTCAGGCATGGGATGGTGAGTGCAATATTCACTGAAAGGTTCTCAGGGTGAATAACAGTTGACTCTGGAGTGAAGAATGAGTGATACTGGGAGAGAGAAGGTACCTAAGCAGGGGAAAGAGCAAAAGCTTAGAGGAATGTGTGCACCTGCAATCTGACAGTTGCATAATATGGTTACTGTAAGGAATCCAACCTCCCAACCACCCGTCAATATGCATTCTGCCTGCCTCTCCCGTTATAGGAATTTCCGGCTTATGTTGCCGTAATCTTCCTGCCTCCCACATTACGTTCTAATATGTCATTGGTCCATCAGTAATAATTGGTCTGTAATAATTCTCCTCCGCGATTGGTTCCTCCCAGCCCG
This sequence comes from Sciurus carolinensis, assembly GCF_902686445.1. Classification (NCBI taxonomy): domain Eukaryota; kingdom Metazoa; phylum Chordata; class Mammalia; order Rodentia; family Sciuridae; genus Sciurus; species Sciurus carolinensis. The sequence continues at coordinate 119,151,744 of NC_062221.1, read as the reverse complement.
CGAAATTCCAATATCTGAGGAGAAAACCTTGCGCCATCTTCTTTTCTTCTTCCCTTTTCCCCAGCGGATGTGAATCGTTCACATAAAATAAAAGTTCCTCGTGTGAGACCTGTGTCTGCGGAGCGTTTTTCTGGGAGTTATTGATGAACCATAACTGCCCCTAACAGTTACCATATAGGAAAGTGGGGAAGCATATGAGGAGCAGCCTCAGTTGTCTCTCAACACACTTTCCATAGTCTTTGCAGGATGTATTCTATCTGAGTACTGCTTATTCTCACCCCATTTTAAATGTTGATTTGAACAATTTTGATTTCTTTAGGCTCTGCCTGTCATTGAAGAGCATATGATTTGCCATAGATTCAATTCATTGGAGTAGCTGGGAAAGCAACTACTCAATGGAGTTCATGGATCTCCAATGAAGTGTTTTAATAAAGCTTTTTTAAAATTTTCTATATATAGTTTTGACATTTAACAAATGGAATATGGGCTAAATTCAATTTAATACTAAAATTTTAAAGGTGATTTTCCTACAAACTTCAGTTAGTTTGTAACACTTAGAAGGAAAAGCAGGAAAGTGGGAGTTTTAGTGGGGTAATAGAATCTGCATAGATTGTATAATTGTCTTCAATTCATCAAACTTTAATTAAGTAAACATTTCCAGTCACTGATGACTTTACTATTCCTATTCCATCCTTTTTTCTTCTAGGGAGCAATAAAGCTTTCACTTCACATTGAAGAGATTTTATTGTTTTGAATGGGTAACCGAGGCTTTTAGGAGATAGTTATGTACCTTTTACTTGGACTCTTTACCAACCTAAATATGTCTCACCTCAGTGTATGTCATCTGACAAATAAAAACAATGGTTATCAATGATCATTAATTAAAAACAATGACTATCAATAATCATTGTTAGTTCTCATTGATCAAACTGAAAGGTTTTCAAATTAAGTAATTCTTGGGTTCCATCCCAGATCAATTATATTAGCATTTAAGGGAAGAGATGTAGACATTAGAAAGCATTTCTCCAGTGATTCCTAATCACCGGGGGTTGAGGCAAGGGCCTGTGGTATCCTAAAAGAGCAATCTATCACTAAGCTTCACCCAGAGCCCCCACTGGTGATTCTTATGTACATAGTAGAACTACAACCAGTGTTCTCTATCTTTCTCCATGGCATATTATTTGCTTGTTTTGGTGCCAGGGATTGAATTCAGGGATGCACATTATGCTAGGCAAGTACTCTATCATTGAACTACACAGCCCCAGTCCCTATACTGTTATTATGTGTCAGACAGACTCTACCTTACTTTCCTTGTATATTATTCATCTCTACTTCATTAACTCTCTGTCATGTCTCCTAGATACATGCATCACTATGTCTTGTTCTAGTAGACAAGCCATAGATTTACAAGCCATTTATATTTCCATTTTTCATGCAGTATTTAAGAACTAGAAAGTAGAATTACCTTCTTTTCAGAATGGTCTCAGGTATTCCTTAACTGAGGTAGTTATGTAATGATAGGACACTGTGGGTGTCCATGTCATGCATGAACAGGCACTGGGACCAAGGCCAAAGCCAGCCAACTCCAATAAGGAGAACAACTTTGAAGGCTTACTTACAAATATGTCTCAATAAAACAAAGTCTCATCGGCCAGTTATTCAGAGAATGTCTTTACTTCTTAAAACCTGAAAAAGGGTAATACAGCACCAAACACATTTCAGTCATTAATAATTAAACCTCCGCTAAACTTTACAAGCTATAATATTCCGCTCTACAAAAAACTTAAACTACTTTATAATTTTTTCAAGGTGTGACTCTCAGATGGCCTGGAATATATCTATGCATTCTAAATTATTTCTTCCTGCAGTTCTAAGACTCTTGATCTTTATTAATAGAAATATCGAACCTCTGGGACATGGAGTTTTATGCAATCACTGCCTGTGCTCATACTACATTGTTCCTTTCCTTCTTAAAACCTTGAAAGTATCTGCCCTATGGGTTTTCTCTATCACTTTTAAGATTCCCTGCTTCATTTTTCAATTACTTATATGTATAAAGTATTAATTTAGGTATTTATGATACCTTTGCTAATAGTTCATCTGGTTTATTCTTTCAAATAATAAGGTCTTAAATACACAGGGAACAATTATCTTTCTATGTACCTTTTCTTCAATTATTCTTCTGCTACTTTAATTTCTACTCTGATTTCACTCAATTCTCTGCTTCTTTCTTTTCATTATGATTCTAAAATTCTTACTTCCTACTTACATATTAAGAAAAAAATCACTATGAGAAACATTTGCCATGTAATTCACATATATTCAGTCTATGTAATTCCATGTAATGCAGTTCCAGAAATTTGATATATATTCCAGAATTATGGTACTTCATGGCAGACCAGATGAATGAGTTAATTTCCACTGTCATTTTCTGAACTCAATTATCTTAATCATTTTCAATCTTTATTTGATAAAATTAGTCTGTAAACTCTCGACCTCAATTTCTAGCTTAAACTTGTTATATAATTAGTCATATTTTTTTCTTCTTCCTTGGAGCATCAATTAGTGTAGAAGATAGCCAAATGGGCAAATTTTATTAGTCACCAACACAACACTAAGTAGACTTTGAGCAACAGGGTGCTCAGAGACATGCAGCTTTGTGTACAAACTCTAGAGTATATAATAAATAAATAAATAAATAAATAAATAAATAAATAAATCATAGCCTTGATTTCATTCCTCCAAATTACCTGGAATAAACCCTTTACAACTTGGCAAATGCTTCATATGAACAGAGTTGGCTAGATTTCCCAAAAAGCTTGCCGTTAGACCCCTTTCTACCATCTGCCCTACTGCAGTTGGGTAAAGCACATGTGATTTGGACTCAGTAAATCTGGGTGATAGCTTGAAATATATCGCACATTAATTGTGAGCTTAGCCAAGTTAATTAGTACATATATATTTAATTCCATGTTTATAAGATATAGAAAGTAAAATCTATACTGTATAAACACTATACAATATTTTTATCATTATTTAGAATCATGTAGACAATTTCTTTTCTCAAAAAAGTTATCAAGAACATTTGATTAATTTTCAGGTCAACAGAAATTATTTTTGAAAATATACTTTTCAAAAGCATTTTATATTGTTTCAGTCATTCCACTTCTGAAATTCTAAAAGTTAGATGACTTCTTTTTTAAAAAATTAAATATATTTTAGACACATAATGATCCAAAGTGCATTTTGAATACATTTTTATTGATATGATTTTATAAATTGGGAGTAGTACATCTTTCAAACCAATATTTTGTATAGTTTGTTTTCATCAAATCAGTATAATTTAGTCATAAAGAAAACTCATCCTAACAAGTTTGACTGTATCATAATAATGCTCTTATTATCAATTAGTGATGCTGTTTATGACAACCATAAAAATTATGACGTTTTTCTGAACACTTATTTGTGCTGAAGACTGTTCTAAACTTTTTAGATCATATTACCATATTAACTTTATTAATCCTCAAAATGCTGTGATGTAGATGTATTTTGTTACATTTTTCAGATGAGAATTAAAACATGGATGAATGATAACCTGCCCAAGTTCACTACACACTCGTAAAATATCATGATGTTTTACTGGGTTGCCCTTTCATTTTAAGTATTTTGGGGATTTTGCTAAATACCTCACTGGGTTGATACCAGAAAAAATATAGGATGGTTGATACAAAAATATACAGTTACAAATTATAAATATCATAATTTTACAGAAAAATAAATTGTTACTAGAAAGGTTCACAAATGTCCCTTCATTCCTCCCTTACCCCATCCCCATGTCATTATGTATCAGCATCCACTTATCAGAGAAACCATTCAGCCTTTGGTTTTTGGGGATTGGCTTATTTTGCTTAGCATGATGGGAGGGGAGGGGATGGGATGGGGGAAAGAAAGATGGTAGAATGAAATAAATGTCATTATTCAATGTACATGTATGATTACAGGAAAGGTGTGGCTCTACATTGTGCACAACCAGAGAAATGAAAAGTTGTACCCCATTTGTGTACAATGAATCACAATGCAGTTTGTAAAAATAAAAAATAAAACACTAAAAATAAAAATAAGGGTGGCAAAACCAGAACTGGAATGTTGCTTATGTAAACTTAGCTCGACTCCAATTTTGTCCTCAGATAATGAAATGTAAATCTGTGGTAGCCTTCAAATTGACTGGATATTCTATAGTCTTATAAATGAATCAATTTTATTTCAGGGAAGGATTCATATAATATGCATATTTAGCTTTCTTAATCATTAACAAAATAATTTCACATGTTTTACATGAAAATATTAGTTTAGTGACAGAAACCCCCTAAATTTGTGGGAAAATATTCATGCTTTTGCACATTGCTTTTAAATTAGATATGCCACCACTGAATAGGAAGAGTTGACAGTCTATCAATGGCTAAAATATATCTGTTGGGTACTTGACATTGTTCTTTTTAAAGCAATTTTAATTTTAATCATCCTTTAAATACTTATCCATAGAGGCATGTAAGAGCATTAAAATAAATTTAAAGACTATTTTATCGAGAAGAAACAATGTAGTTGATGTTATTATTGTTTCGGTTATGGTGTCATTGTATGTGTGTGCATACGCATGTGCATGCATGTGCCTGTGTGTGCATAAGAGAGAGGGAAGGAGGGAAAGAATTTTCTGAAAGCAATTGCAGTTTGGAAGAAAAAAAACATTCACTATTACATAATATAATTTACACATGCACACACACAGACATACACAGGATTAAGAGCATCTCTGACTTTAATTTTCTAAATGATATTCTACTGGCATTTAAATTACATCACATTATTTTATACAGTAGGATATTACTATTTGGCCAAAGAAAAGAATGAAACCCTATCATTTGTGACAACATGAATAATAGAATAATTGTTGAAAATGGAAATAATTAGGTTAAATAAAATTATCCAGGTACAGAAAGACAAATACCTGTGTCCTCATTCACATATAGAATCCAAAATTGTTGATTGCATGGGAGTGGAGAGCAGCATACTTGTGACCAGAAGCCAAGGAAGAGTGAGATGGGGTGCAGGGGGCTGATAGACATTGATCAATGGGTGCCATTTTAAGTCAGAGAGGAGGAAGAAGTTATGCTGTGGAATTGCACAGGGGGTTGGCTATGGATAACAGCAATGTACAGTGTATTTCAAAAATCTAAAAATTTTTTGAAAATTTTCAATACAAAGAAAAGTTAAATGTTGAAAAGATAAGTATGTTAAATCTGATTTAAATATTACTCAATGCTTGCATGTTTTGAAACATCACATGGTACCCAGTTAACATGTACAGTTTTATGTTTCAGTTAAAAATAAATTAAAATAATAAAAATGGAAAACTTTAGATCTCATTAATAGCACTTTAATATTGAAAAATTATCAAAAATCTCTAATAATACCTTTCGAAGGAAATGTTTTTATTAACATTTGGCCGGTTGGAAAGTGTCAAACCCTATATATAGATTATTGGTAACACTTGCCTACTGTTTCCTCCTTTAACTACAATTTTTCCTCTTATAATTTTCTGCTCCAGATATCTCCTGGGACAAGCATTGCCTGAAGATGGTTGCAGTGGCAGGCACTCTCTCCCCTTCCACCCAGAATCATTTTATATTTCTTTAATATAGGTTGCAGATGGCTCAGGGAAAAATTCCTCACTGACCCTTTTAACATTGGGCAGGCCTATCATCTGAATTTATAGTTTGCATAAATATTTAATTTAAAAAATAAACATTCTAGGGACAGGCTAAAGGAGATGAGAGAACTGCATGTATCTCTCTCTTTTGTACAATGTCAAACCCCCCAGTTTATTGCTCAATAAATGCTGACAACATTATGAAATATTCTCATATGAAGGAAATTGGGAATCTAATTTCATTTAGTCCAATTTTATCTAGAGATTACAAATGTTTCCATTATCCACTGTAATGACCCACTGAGGGGAAAAGCTCTGAGAAGATTATACCCTGCGATTGAAGCCTTTATCAGTATTTTAATACATATTTGAGTTGCTACATTGCAACCCAGGAAATTGAGGTAAACAACTCTCTGAACTTCCAGTTGATGATGTTGGCAGAAATGCCCACTTATTACTACTCTTCACAAAAAAGATCATTGTCCTAATGTGTGTTACCAAAATGACTAAAGATTCAATTTTTGCATGTTTTACCCTCATGGAAAGTGTTTCGTTGTATGCCTGAGTTAAAAAACACAAATGTTAAAAGGAAAAGCAATACTGCAATATCCCATTATATTTAGTTCTGAATGAAAATATTTTTAAATCTATCACTCACAGCTAAAATTTTCATGTTTCTTGCCTATGATTTCACCATGATATTCTTTCTTAGTTTCAAATATAATAATGTATTTGATGTTAAGTAATACTATATTCAAAAATATATTCTACTGTATAATTTCAAAGTCAAGTAAGGCAAACTGCCAAACTTCCAATAGTAGTGTCAAATAAATATTATTTAGTTAGAAGAAAAATTTAATTATGTATCATTTTGAAAGAAAACAGTTCAAGTAAAAATAGCTTTCTTATTTTAGCTCTTATCATGAATTCTTACAAAAAATTCAACACCAAAGATGGCAAGCGTTATCTATTTTATAAATTTATTATGAAGATTAGAGTATTAGTTCTAAGGCTTAAATGGACTAGATAACATTTAACAAAGGAATGGAAAATCTTTTGAAAATCTCTTCTGTTTCTGTAGTGTCTGAAACTCAACATTTAATAATGTCTAAAACTTAACCAATACAAAGTATAAATATTGATTAAGAAGCTCCACAGAAACCATAATTTTATTGCATGATTTGAAGACTGCATTTTAACTATTTTTAGCATTGATGCCCTTTACTAAGAAATACAGAGCAAATTTAATTTCCCTGTAATTAAAACTTCTTAAAAAGAAATCTCAAATCAATGGAAGATCAGTGAATCCTCAACTGTCCAACAGAATATGTGTTTTCAAAATGGGAATAAAAGAATATAAAATATTCTAATCTAGGAGAGAAATCATTTAATTAAAATAAACTTAAGACACTAAGATAATAAAACTTTAGCAGAATTTAGGACATCTGGATTCTAATTCATAAAGAAATTAAAATTTTGCCTATCAGTTGAAATGTGAATTAGAGAAATTATAAGCTGTATCATTTCTGTTCATTCTCTTGAAAACACCAAAGATGTGCCTCTAGAAATAGGATTAAATATCAATCAGAAATTAATGATCTGGAAAGTAGAGACAGCATAGATAGAAACATAAATAATGAGTGGAATTCTTAAGCCAACATAATTGGCCTTAAGGAAAGAAGGAGACGAGGAGGAGGAGGAGGAGGAGGAGGAGAGGGAGGGGGAGGAAGAGGAGGAGGAGGAAAAGAAGAAGGGAGAAACATCTAAAATAGATAAACATAATAGAGGAATTAAACTAAAAGAGAATCTCTATCCTAAACCTCCATTCTGCCAAAGTACCTAGGTTTTAGATTCTGTTATTCTTAGTGATATTTGTAATAGGGAAATTTTTTTTTTGTAAAATGTGCATGATGTGCTCACACACACACATACATACACACACACACACACACACACACACACACACACACACACACATGCAAGGAGACCACCAAGGATATTGCTCAAACATGAGAATTTACTATTAATCTATTAATTAATGTATATGTTCCTTGATATGCTAAGGACAATAATAGTCTTGAATAAAGATTTTTGTAAATGCTAAGGTGACAACAGTTTAAATCCAAATCCCACAAGCTTAATAAATTTTATTTTTAAAATGCCTTTAACAGTAGGAAGCAATTATCTTTGAGAAGTGGCAGTAATGATTAGTTTATAAGAACATTGCACTTATAATTTAACAGTTAAAAAGAAATTACTAAGGTCCATTAAAAAGGTGAAACTATAAATAAATACAAAGTTATAATAAGGATTATTTTGAATGTAGTTTTCTCACTTATCAAAATAAGTCCTTTCACTTATTATGTAAAAAATCTCCCACAAAATATCAAATTTTAAAAAGAACAGGTTTAAAGTCATAATGAATAATTTTCATTATCTTATTGGATTTAATAACTGCTTATGTTACATTATTTATAAGGCTAAACCTTAATTTTTTGAACCTTATATGTCTACTAATTTCATTGAGATTTTATCTCATGTATAAACAAAACCTAAAAAGTTGCCTAACAAGTTATCTACATGTTTATGAAATAATAGATCTTATCTAAAAGAACTGAGCCTATTTTACTCACAAATAGATAGTTGGAGATCATTACATAACAAGAATCAATTTGTTCTTTGTTACAGTACAATTCTTTTAAAAGCAGGTAGTCTTTTTTGGGTTTCATTTGTACCATTTGATTAAATAGAATTTTCTACACCACTTTCTGCACAAATCATGTTATAAATTCTTTTCATATTTGTAAGTAAACAGTTACAGAATAAGATGCACTTCCAAATCTCCCAATAGAAGTAATGTCTCTTAAATTTATTTATTAACTTGAAATTTTTATTGATGGTGGTGTACCAATGAGTTCTGCCTTACAGAAAACTAAAAGACAAATGACAAAATTTTTGGTTTTCAAACTTTATAATTGAGTTGAAATTACTAAATCACATTCATGGCTATGATCAGTACCAAAAGAGAGAAAGACTGTCTTTTGTGGTTTCCCAGGTGGAAATACTATTTATTTATTCTCTATCTATTTATTTACTTATATGCTATCATGATCACTGAAGTTCATAGAAGGTAAAATTTCAGTAGAGAGATGTAATAACAAACACTGAACAAAGGCCAAAAGAAAGTAAAATTTAGAGGATTTATGTTCATGATAATTTCATGTGTCAAGAATGGGGATATATGTTAAACATCATTCCAGACTTCATTAAATCATTAAGTGTGGACTATAGACCAATAATATGACAGGAAAGGAAGTAAATGATTATAAATCTTAATTGTATTACTACTAATAATCATAATATTCAATTAAGTGAAGAAACAACAGTTGGTTCTGTGAGAACATACAACGAGTGGACATAGTGGAAAATAACCTAGCAAACCACAGTGGCAGGATATAGGGCGAATTTTCTCCCAGGTTTGAACTGTTGGAAAAAGCTGTGTCTAGCCTCTTTTGCTTCTTAGTTCAGTAAATCAAGTCATTAATATGTGTGCTAATTTTATTTCAATTTGCTGTTACATTCAAGATAGTGGGTCCTAATTACTTGGGGAATAGATTTCTTGCATTCATGGAATTTTCACTTGATAATTTTAGATGTCGTTATGGTTTGGATCGTAAATGTTTCCCAAAGTCTATATGTGTTGGAGGCTTGGTGACCAGCCTGCGGCACTGTTGTGAGGTGGTGGAAACTTTAAGCAATGGGGCATAGTGGAAGGAATTTACCTTAGGAGGCTTTGAAGAGGACATTAGTAACTGTAGCCCCTTGCTTCCTTTCTTCTCCTTCCAGCCACCATTAGGTGAGCAGCTTTGTTCCACCACAGGCTTTCCACCATAATGTACTGCCTCACCATAGGCACAAAGCAATGCTGTCAAGTGACTATGGACTGAAACCTCCAAAATGGTGAACTAAAAAAAATCTTTCCTCCCTGTGACCTGGTTTTCTCAGATATTTTGGCAAAGTAACAAAAAGGAGACTAACACAGATATTTTTAAGAGATTTAAAATTAATGAAATTAATAGAACAGAAATTTAAAAAGTTTATTGATGTACGAGTTTTCAAAATTAGTGCAGTTAATTTACAAATAAAATACAATATTTTTGATATTACCCAGAAAATAAAAATATGAAGTTAATGACTGAATTTCCTTGCAAATTTCTTGAAATGGTTGAATCTCATTTATTTCTTTCTTGTCTAAAATATAAAATTTAGAAATATATTTCATTAAGTTCTGATAAAAATTAAATTGGTAAAAAAGCAAAAGTAAAATCTTTCATCCCTTTATTACAAAAGCATGTTAAAAATTCATGTTAAATTTTCCATATGTGTATGTTTATTTTTGTTTTGTTTATTTTGACCTGTGTACCTAGCACAATGTTAAAAGTAAAGTTATTTGAATAATTAAATTTAATAATTAAATTTCATGCCCTGTTTTGACTTGCCAGATAAGCAGAAATTACTTGGAAACACTTTTCCTACAATGTTTTAATTTTAAAGTTAGAAAATGTTACAGAGGCATTATGCCATCATAAACATAGACACCATGAAAGTAAAGGGCAGAATTAAAATATTCTTAGCTCTAATCTTCTTATTAAAAATATCTATTTGAATTGGAAAAGTATATATGAGCAATTTATTCATCATGCATTTAAATTCTCAGCAAAGTAACAGCAACAATAACCTTTTGATCAGGCATTTCCTGTAAGGTAATGACCATATAGATCAAGGGTCTTCCACTCCGATAAAAATTCCTGCTTCTCCAAACACTTATTAACTCTTAGGGGTGCTTGGGTCAAGAGATCATTGATGCTGAGAAGAAAAGTGCACATACGATTCACAGGATGATGTGCAAATGAAATGTGTCATTTAGCCATCACTAAATATATTTATTATAAAATTGAAAATCAGCATCTTATTTTTAACAGTATTTTAAGACATGCAATAAGGGAAGGAAATAAATAACTTTATCAATGCCTGGTGGGGGGAAAAGTTTACTTAAATTCTTAAGTTTCTATAATATGCATACTTCCATTTAAAAGATAAGTAAGTGCATACAATTTATTATTTTTTCTTACACATAGTCTTCCTGAACCTATCTGGAAACTAAGTTAGACACTTCTATTATATGCTCCAACACTCTCCTGTATTTTTTCTAGCACTGCACACATTTGCTCATTTTTATTGTTTGTCATTCCTCATAAACTAAGTTTCCTGAGTATTGTAGTACTATCTTACTTCTAATTATGAAAACTTCAGGGCAAAGTATTTCCCTGGCACCTACTGAATTGTTGATAAATGGATTCACTATTTCAAAAATATCCAACATAAATATATTGAAACGATGCCCAACATTAATGAGTTTTCTTGAGGTAAATATCAGCAAAACACTCTCTAAGTATTTTAAATACCCCTTTTCTTTTTAAAAACTGAAGGTGTTCAATAATCAAGCATTAATAGATAGGAAATTACGAACCATGCTCTTAAATCCAGTATGTACTTACTTAAAAATAGACTTTCCATCACATAATATAAAAAAAAGATATGTTATTTTAGACGTATGTTGAAAATGGTACTTTGTAAAATCATCAGATTGAGTTATACTATTTTATGCTAATATAAATAAAATAAAAGCTACAGTTGCTATTTTTGGTTGAAACTTTTCAATATCAAAGTGATAGTATATTATGAACCAAATTACTATTTTCTTGGAGAAAGAAAAATATACTGAGTTTCAGCATTCACTTTAGAGTTTGGTGATAAATAATTTCTTGTGATTTTACATGTTATTTTTAATCTAAAGTTAGGGATGTGAAAATTTAATATATATTCACAACATACATTAAAACTAACAATACAATTATCTAGATAGCAAAATTTATATGATTATTTTTATCTAAACCACATAAATGTTGTATTAACCTATATGAATTAATTATTTCAAGAATTAATTTGATTAAAATTTCTACATATAGAGAAAATGACGTTTCAACTAAAATTCCTTTTTGTTAATTCTCAGGAGTTTAGAAAACTATGTTTTGACTATTAAATTCACAAATTAAAACCATATGGAACGGAAATTAGTATGAGAACCACAGTTGAAATGAGACTGAGGGAGAAGGAATGTAAAATTGAACTCTGGTGGGAATCAGAGAATGGCAGAGCACCTTTTAGCATAGAGGTAGTAGAATATTTCCACAGCTTTTATTTGGACTGTGCAGAATGCATCCTGGAGATTACACAAATGGTAAGGGAGAATTAAAATGAAATCAAAGAAAGAAACAAAAACTTTCCAGATTTTAATCATCTTCTTCTGTCAAAAGTAAAAAAAGTAAAACCCAATCTAGGATGAAGTCACTGACAAAACGCACAACTGGCTCTCAAATGTACCAAGACAAAACATAAGAAAATAGGCGAGTATTTTAGGATGAGGACCTAAATAAGTCTTAATACCTAAATTTCCTTTCAGGTAGAAATTCAGTAATTTTCAGGAAAATTCCAGAAGTCCCAAGAGTATAGAAGGTTTTAGGCCTCCAAGAGCCAAAATATGGAAAAAAAATTATCTTCAATGATGCCAAAATACATCTGGATTGTTTTAAGTCTGGGTCAAATGCAGAATGAGGATGAGTTGATCCTACAGGTTACTTTCAATTTTACCTAAGATCTTTACGGAAAAATTGAAACAATTTGAGATTTTGCCATGGAACGAATGTTAAAGTTAACTCTTTTCCTTAATAAAAATTTCACATCACTAATAATTATGGACAGGTTTTCATATAATGGAAAAATTAGTCCTTTTAATGGATGTTATTTTCACTGTAGAAAGTTTAATTTTCCTAAGATCACTGACTATATCTTTAAACCATCTAAATTCCATTTACCAGAAAAGAGACAAACTCTGGTCCTGATACCAAAAACATGACTGCCATCAAGTGGCAACTAAAACATTACAACTGCCTGCACAATCAAATATCAAATATCAACTGATTTCTCAAAACAAGGGATACAAGAGAATATAGTTCAGAGATTTCACAATTAGGACTGTTAATATTAACCTACTTTTAATAAATTTAATACATTTCTTTGTCATGTGCTAAATCACATTTTATTTTCCATTAATAATTCAAATGTTAATGTGTCTATAGATATTTTAAAATTATTTTTCATCATTTACTGAATATTATTTGAGTATAATAAACATACATAGTATGTTGTATAATACTCATACATAGTATGTATGAGTGGTTTACATTTAAGTCATACTTAGGAGTAGGACTTAAGAGTATTAAGTCATACCAAGAGTATTACTTGGATGGAAGAAAATCTAGAATGCTTGACCATCTGAAAACTACTTTTGATTATCTCTATGAATCAAGTAACATCATAAGGATTACATTTGTTGCCCAGTAAATGGGGAGAAAATACATAAAATCATCTTTAAAATTATGTGTATGATGACAGTGAGGTAGATATTCAAGGGGGTATTGCCAATTAAGATGCTAAAACATCACTGAAGGAAACAAAATTCACTACAAAGAGAACCTAATTTTGTTAAAATAAGCAGTGCCTTTTCCAAATAAAATTTTCTACAAAGAGGCATCAGTTATTTGGAAATATTATTCCTCAATAGATGGGGTAGTGACAAATTAAGGTAAGATGTGTTTCATTCGAAACAGTATAAACTACTTAGCATCCATAGAAACATTTTATTATTATTGTTCTTCACATTAGATTAAATAATTCTGCCTAATATATACATTATTTGATTCATTTCTTCAAGTTTCATATAAAAGTTCATGTCTTAAATACACTTTTCCAAATTTTTGCTCCTTCAGTAATTTGTAACAATGATTAAACTATGCAAACTATCTCTGTAACATAGTGAAATACATGGTGTCATTAACTAGCAATAGTCCATAATAATATGCATTAATGTTATGGTCTAAAATTATAGTTAAAATAAGCCAAGTCTTCTGGCACTTAGATTTAATTTTATAGTCTGTTACTTTCTCCCAAAGTGCATATCTCATGCTGTTTTCCCAGGAAGTATATGATAATGATACATATATTCCTGTAAGTTTTTTGTCAGAACTTTACCTATTAAATTATAAAAGGGAGAACTGCCATATAAATTCTACAGTACTTCAATTTATTAGGTAATATTTTGGATGTTCCATGCACATTTCTGTTTTATGAAAAGTTCTGTTAAATTTACTGCCCTCTCTCCTACTAAATCAGTTCTATGGCTTCAAAACTTAGGCCATCAGGTATTTTTGGCATTGTACTTTAAAAATTTTTCATAGTACAAATCAATATACCACTTCTAGGATTTTAGCAATGATTAATTCCTAATCACGAGCTTGTCATCATTCTTAATTGCTAGGCAATTTTGTAGAGATATCAAAATGCTGGCATGCAGTACACATTGAATATCTTCAGACATTTTATGAATATACTAATTATTATTGCACATCTCCTATATATCTCTTGCTGTTTGAGATATTCCACTCACCTAGAACTAAGAGGATAAAGCAGAAAAGCATACTGTATGCTCAGGCTTTGAACTTCATGGGTATTTTCAGAAATACTTTTCCTGAACCATCTAAGTGTAGTTTATGAACTATTCAGGTGCTTAAATTACAAACTCCCACACAAAACTTTCATGAAAGTTCTTAGTTTCCAATTTCCTATTTGCAACATCACCTGGGAACATATTTGAGGGCAACATGATTCAATTTTGACAAAATTGTTAAAATAAATAATAGCTAAGCAACCCACTGACAGCAAAACAATTTACAAAGGTGAACAGGATAGATGGCATTTTTCATCATGGTGGGATGAGAACAACAAAGAGAAGGGGCGAAGGAGACAGAAGAAATATTACAGTATTATACTTGTACTTTTAAGATCAAAGTACATTGTAATGGGAAGAGAGTGCTTGAATATCTTTGGACCTTGGGCTTGGATTTCATGTTCCAGTAAAATCATATAAGAGAAGCAAAATAAAGATGTGAGAAATATACATAGGGTTTGTTAAGTCTTATGTTTTTCAGGAAGAACATTAAAATCAAGCACATCTAAAGTTACATTCTATTAATAAAATTATAAAGAAAAAGTAAAAGATGATCATTTAATAAATGTGATAAGTTTACAGACTAAAGAATGAATAAAAGCTATTAATGTAAATTTATGAATTATGTCTTAATTTTAAAATACCTTTTTTTCCTTTTACTTTTTACAAATATAAAGTATTTTTGAATGATGAGAGAACTCAATTACACAAATTTAGCACAAAATAGATGTGAAGCTTTAAACAATTTACTTACAATTTCTACCCCTTAGATTATTCATTATTAAAATGAAGATAATCATAATTACTCATACATGTATATTTCTCAAATAAACCAGTATACTTAAAGCTTTTAGAATAGTTCCAGAGCATATAAAATTTGTCATTAACATTATACAATTTTATTTTTGTTATGTAAATGTGAATATGATCTCTAAAATCCTAAGTGATAATGAGTTGAAACCTGAGTTTGTAAACATATCTGAGGAGCATCATTTAATTTTTGGACAGTTAAAATCATTATTTCCTTATTTCCCACCCAAGAACAATGAACTATAAGAGTGCATCCTTGATGATTCTTGAACTAAGTAGGGAACAGATACATATACAGCATGGAGAAAAAAATAAAAAAAAGGAATTCATTCAGAATGAATGAGATAACGAGATAAAGGGCTAATCCTTGAAGATGAACAGAGTGCCTGTACAAACTTGGACAAGTTACTTGACAACCTTAGCTGTGTATTTTCTCATGTGTAAGAGCGGAACCATAAAGCATTATGAGAATTCTGTAAATACATGTATTCACAGTACTTAGAAATGTCCACAGCATGGAGAAACCAAGAAAACAGTATTTATTAATATTATATTGCTTAAGATATTGGCAAATATGTTCACTTATTTTAAAAATGATATCTTCTTAAGATACTTTCATGTTTTATTGTTTTTTACCCAAGGAATTTCAAATGAAATTTTGACATGCACGAAGTCAGTAACTTATATTGCAAACGTGTCTGTAACTTTATAATTATTAGTTTCTACAGGAACTAAGAAAATAAGACATATATTCTTGAGATAGTAAAAGGATAAGCATTTCAGAATGCAATAAAGTATACTTCGTTACTTTTTTTAATCTCAATGAATTAAAATCTGCTCAATGTATATTTTGCACTGCAAAGGGCAGGAAAAGTATTTAAAGAAGCAAATGATCACTATCATTATTAATACAAATCACCTCAAGAGAACACACATATGCAATCACAAAAACATAGTGAAATATATAAAAGTATAATTTAAATCACATTGAGCATTCACACAAAATAATTTTAAACATAACTTTTGAGGAATAACTGCTTGTTCATTTGAAATAGCATAAGGAATCAAAAAATATTTGAGGTGATGGACATGCTAATTACCCTGAAGTGATCATTACACATTACACACATGCAATAAATGTCACACTCCAGACCATAAATATATACAATTATTATGCATCGATTAAAAAATTAAAGACAATAATGCTATTCAAACACAAAGAAAAGTGTAGAATAAAATCTAGCAAAAAATTGTAACTCAATATTAGGATAAAATATTTTGCCATGTTTTCTCTCATTTGTTTCTTAAAAAACCATCAGAAGCTACTAATGTAACATGGAGGTGGTCGGATGTGCCAGTCAATGGCAGCTGCTATGCCAATTGAGATGCATGGTGGCAGAAGTTCCCTCAGATGGAACAGATCCAAGTGGTGAAGGTGAGTAGAATTGAGGAGTCCAAGCAGCATCACAGATGACCAGCAGCAGCTGATAGAGGGCATTGACAAGTTAGAACCCAAAGAGACAGCTCCATCTGGTGGGGACAATAGTTGGGAAATGAGAGGGTGCCCTACACAGATTCTGGCCTAGATATCAAAGGCCTTCCTGCCTCAGGACATCCCAGAAGCCCAAGATGGAGTGTGAGGATGGTGAGAAGATCCCCCAGTCAACGAATGCTGATGGGTCTATGCCTGAGCTCCAGTCCCAGGAAATTGTCCCCACTTCTAAAGGCTGTTGCAGCAACCACTGGCCAAAAGCAAGCCACAATCCTGGAGATCTCAGTTTGAGCAACTGTGGTCTGAACCCCTACCACCACCACGGAGGAGGGAATCCAGTTCAAAGATCACATACAGCACCATATGGAAGCTAACAGTTTTTGCAAACAATCTGTACCCTATAAAGCACCTTATCCCCTTTCCATAAATCATGCTGTTGAAACAACTGGTTATGGCTATTTCCTGAGACTCCGGAGCGCAAAAGCAACAGTCTTTTGTTTTTGTTTTTGTTTTTTCCCTCTCTCCGCTACTAGGGTTGAAGGAAGGGATCTATTGTTACTGTTCAGGGGCATCAATCCTTGATCAAAATGTGTTTGTTTTTCTTCTCTGTCCCAGCTTCTCTCTCTCTGTGTGTGTGTGTGTGTGTGTGTGTGTATTTCTCCTCAATCCTCTATCTCTGAGGTCATTTAATGAAATGTCTTGTGGCACCTGAGCCTCTTGTAGAAACAAAACATGCTGAATGTTTTAAAGGAGAAAATATAGACAAATAGAATTACACAAAAATCTTCTGTAAAACAAAGGAACTAGAGTAAAGAGACAACCTACACAATGAGGGAAATATTTAAATATTTGTAAACTGCACACCTGACAAGAAGGTAATATGCAGATTATATAAGAAACTCAGTAGCAAAGCAAACAGCAAATGATCAACAGCAACAACAAAAACCATAAACCAAAGAACATAAAAAAATAGGTAAGAGATCTAAATAGACAGTTCCCCAAAGAAGATGTAAAAATGATCAACAATAAAAATGCTCAACATCACTAATCATCAAGGAAATGCAAATCAAAAGCACAAAGAGATATCACCTCACCCTGTTAAGGATTAGTTATCAAAAATCTAGAGATAGCAAGTGTTGTTGAGGATGAATCAACAGTAAACCTTGTTGGTGGGAATGTGAATTATTATAGACATTAGGGAAATTGTGGTAAAACTCTAGAGGATCCTCAAAAAAAAAAATAAAAATAAAAATAAAACTACCATATGATCAGAAATTCCAATGCTGAAGATATATATATAGGAAATCAGTGTGTAGAAAATCTATTTGTATTACCATGTTTATTTCATCACTATTCCCAATACCCAAATGGAAGGAAACCTCCTAAAAATCAATCAGCTGAAGAATGTATAAATAAAGTGGATTACATTATACATCATGGAATATTATTTAGTAATAAAAAGAACCAAATTCTTTCATTTACAGTAATATGGATGGAACTGGAGATCACTATGTTTAGTGAAATAACCAAGGCACAGAAAAGAAGGCACCACATAATCTTGATCACAAGTGGAATCTAAAAAACACTGATCTCATAGAAGTTGAGAGGCCAGGGAATGTAGGGAAGGGGAGAAATTGATCAATGAGTATTAAATTACACTTCAGTAGCAGTAAGAAGTTCTAGTGTTCTATTACACAGGAGGATCATTGTAGCTCACAATCAGGTACCATATTTTCCCAAAAGCTGGACAAAAACATCTTGAATGTTTCACCATAAATAAATTATAAATATAGAAGGAGATACATGTGTTAAATTCCACTTTTGAAAATAAGCAAACAAATAAAATAATAAGAAAGAGTCTTTCTTCCTAGGAGTAAAAACTATCTCTGAAACAAGTGTTCATGGTTTCCATAAAAGTGTTGTCTTTGGGCTACATTTATTAATATAAACAAATATATATTACTTTGTGTGTTTTATAATTTTGCACAAGTTTTATGCTATATAAAACTATGCTTTTGAAATATTCAATATCTTATTATGTCACTCAACATTAGAATTTCAAATCTGTATTCACGAGTTTGAAGATGTACTTCAGTCCTTCCCACTGGTATACACATTGCACTGTGGGACTAAATCACAGCTGATCTGTTCTCCCACCGAAGGATACTTAAACGAACTCCACTTATTACAGATAGTGAACAATAAACAATGCACATTTAAACACTGAAGAAATCCTGCAGAGTAGATGTTAACCAGGAAATTGCTGAATGTGAATTTTCAATTTCTTAGGTTGAATAATTTGTAGGGCTCTTGTTAGCATTAGTCACCCATAGCAGGTCCTGTTGTGTGCCAACCCCTCCAGCATTTAGTGTTATTAGAAAAACATCCTTTTGCCAAACTTCTTAGTATGAATGGGATCATTGTTAAAATGTACATTTGTCTGATTACTAATGATACAATCACTAGTTACCTAATTATATTTTTCTATGACTTCTCTGTTGACTGTCTTTGGTGATTTTCTATTAGATTTTTGTCCTTTGGTTATTGAGATGTAGTTTTTACATATTTTGTACCTCTATCTTTAATCAGTGTCATAGATTATGTTAGTCCTTTCTCTGATTAAAATTCATCTTTACCCTAGACGTTTATTATTTTCTCATCTTACACTTTTTAATTTTATGGAATAAAATTTATTAATAGTCATTGGTTATATTATTTATCTGGCTTAATTTTCCCTTACCTAAATATAATTAAAATTGTTTGTATTTTTCTAAGTTTAAATTTTTGTTATACGTTTTTACTTCATTTAGGGAGGCAAGGATTATTTTTCCATTCAAGTAAACAATTGTCTTAGAATTATGAACTAAATTATTTTCTGAATTCCCCAAATAATAAAGCTTTCCATTAGACTAAGTATCTACTAAAAGTATTCACCTAACTTGCTGTCTTTTCCAAAATACTATTTGTTATTCATGGAAGTTTACATTTCAAATTAATTTTAGATTCAGAAGTTCATATTCATGGAAACAATTCTTCTGTAATTGTGTTTGGCATTGCACTGGATTTATTAATTTATGAAATAATTCATCCTTATAGCATTTTTCTATCAATGAACACAAGCTTCCATTATTTAAGGCCTTTGAGGTTTCAATCTATGAAGTCATTTTACACTATTTTTCTTTTTTTTTTTAGGTGATTTAATCATTTAGTTATTCTACATTAGTTTTCTTTTTGAAATTATACTTTATTCGTGTAGTTGTAAAGTAACTATGTTTTCTACATTAACTAAATTTATTGAAATTTCGTTTCAGTGATACAGGTGAGATCTGAAATGGGCCTTAATAATTTGTCCGTGCATTCGTTTAGATTTTCTTTCATCAATCATATCATCTGCATAAGAGCATGTTTTTCCTTTCCAGTTCTTTCACATCTTTATTTACTTATGTTAATTCAGTTATCTTACTAATCAGTAATCAGATCCAATGGAAACACTGCAGACATACAAAAAGTGTCTTAATTCTTTAAAAGGACATGACCCAAGTTTCTCCATTAATTATATTTGCCATAGGTTACTGACAGATTCACTTCATCAGATTAAGTGTTACCTTTTAGACTTAAAATCAGCATACTATGGTGGTGCAGTCACATCAATGTTTATAGCAGCTCAATTCACAATAGCCAAACTATAGAACCAATCTACATTCCCTTCAACAGATGAACGGATACAGAAAATGTGGTATATGTACACAGTGGAATATTACTCAGCCTTAAAGAATAAAATCATGGCATTTTCAGGTAAAAGGATAAAACTGGAGACTATCATGCTAAGCGAAATAAGTCAATACCGAAAATCCAAAAGCTGAATGTTTTCTCTGATGCGTGGATGCTAATTGACAATAAGATGGTGGATTGCTAGGGAAGAATAGAGGTACCTTGCATTAGACAGAAGGGAGCGAAGAAAGTGGAGGGGTATGGGATGGGAGTCGGAAGGCTAGTAGAACGAATTGGACATTGTAACCCTATGTGCATATATGATTACATGATCAGTGTGATACTATATCATGTACAAGAAGAAGCATGAGAAGTTATACTCCATTTATGTATGATGTGTCAAAATGCATTCTACTGTCATGTATAACTAATTAGAACAAAATTTAAAAAGGTGTTACCTTTTCTTTCCAGCTTGCTAATAGACTTTCTCTTAAATGAATTTAAAATTTAAACTTATTTTAAATGAGTTTTAAATTCTTCCATTTATTATAGTAACTGAGATACTCATATGTATGCATATATATGTGTGTGTGTGTATACATTTTTCCTCTTTGATCTGTTAAAGCAATAAATTGTACTACTAGGCTTTCTACTCTTAAGTACTCCTGCTTTCCTAGGTTAAATGTTTTCCTTTAAAAGAACTCTCTTAAGTGATTTGATCATACTTTTACAGAGTTCCAAATGGTTTACTGATTATTTTTCTCATAGAATGATCTCTCTTGTTTATAAGCAGTCAGTTCTTTATGATTAACAGTCATAGCATAAAGAACTCCCCTTGTCTTAGGAAAATCTAAAGTGATGGTAGCAGGGCCTGCAGCCCTCTTACTGTCCTGAGGCAGCTGTGCTGTGCATCTTTACCTCTAGAATATGTATGATAGACATGGCAGCATTGAGTCCAACAGAACTGCCTGTGCTACATTTCACACACTATCTTCTCTTGATCTTTGTAAATAATACTGTACCTGAAAATTCTAAGTGCTATTCTGAATTATATTTGCTTATATTTAAGTATGGGACAGTGTTTATTAATAATTATAACATAATTTTTTTCTCAATTTTCCTTTGTGCTCCTTATATTATTACCAAGACTAAGTATGATACATAATGTCAACAGATACAAGGATAAATCCCATAGAATTATTTCAACAGATTCAGAAAAACAATTTGATAAAATTAATCATCCTTTCATAATAAAAATTATCAATAATTGAAGACTAGAAGGAACATATCTCAACAAAAAATGGTACATATGATAAATCAACAGCCAACATCATACTCAACAGAGAACATTTGAAAACTTTTCCTATAAGATCCAGAGCAAGCAAAGGAAGCCCAGTTCTCCCATGCTGACACTGGGTATAAAACCTCTTCTATTCATGCTAATTTTCTTGTGGATTTAATGAAAATTCAAAGTAAAAATGTAGGCTGTTAAAGGTGTTTCTGGTGTACAATTGTTCAGTGCCTCTGAAAACAAATTTAAATTCTATGTTTATGTATTTCTGAAAGTATTACAAATATTTTACCTAAGAAAGTGATGCTTTAAAAAAATCCTCACTAAAGGACATCTATTTGAAAATATGAGTTGCAGGAAAAAGAACGGTATTTTAGTATTTGATTATGTTCTGCCTGGATTGCCTTTAAATATTCTATATGTTTAGGGTATAAGAAGGCCATCTGGAGAATAGCTAAACTGCAGTAACATCTGAAGCAAAATGGAAGGGCCCTTCTCTGCCTTATACTGGTTTTCTTATTGGTATAAATTCATTTTTTAATCACAGAGGCATAAAATGTAGAAAGCCTTCAAGTCTTTAAAACTTCACAGTAGTTTTCAACACCCTTGAGGGGAACTGTGCTTTTGACGTTCGATGCTGACTCCCAAATTGCTGCACATTTGTACGGTTGGATTGAAAACGGAATGGCAGCAGCTTCTTTAAAAAGTATAGTTCCAGGATTTGACTACAGTTGCACATGTTCCAGAGAGTCTGGACCTCCCACCCCTCCCCCATTACCCACTGTGTTCAGTTACTGCTTCCGCCTTTGCATGAAATATACTTCTCAAATTGTGTTTGAAATGTGATGATTGCAAATACTTTTTCTGCTTCATTTTCTTCTTCTAGATGATGCTTTATTCTTCTTATGCATGTCACTTTATCTCTGTTTACATTGTATTTAGTCTGGCAGTGTTTTGAGATAAAGCATTGGCTTCAGAATCTCATTAATATAACTGTTTTCTTTTCAATCCTGTCTCTCATTCAAACTTTAATCTGAAAGAAATTTTCAAAGCAAGGCTGTTTCCAGAGTACTGACAAAATTTGCTGTATATCATATAAGATTGCATGGCATACTCATTCAAGCTTTACGTTTTCCTGTTTTATAAATCCTAAGGGCATTGCATGGCTCACAAAAAATCTAATACTAGCGCAGTCTAGGCTGGCTGTTACTGATCTGAAGACAGGCATAGTTGGTTTGAAAGAAAGAATGGTAATATTTTCATCCCCAGTTCACCATTTTCCTCATGTAACTAAAGTTGTAAGCTTATAACAGATTAAAAAAGAAATGCAAAAATTTAAAGAATATACCAGGATGATTGTGATTTTAAAAGATATATTGATCATATCTAATGATTCCCAAAGAAAGGATATGAAAAACATCAGGAAAACAAGAAACTGTATTTTCTAAAACAATAAATGTGAAATTTAACTAGCAAATTTGTGGTATCAGAAAGCTATGTAATCTATCTTTAGTGCTATGGTACCTTTCCGATTGTAGAAAATTGCAGTTTAAGTTCACATTTACAGAAACAAAAATCCTATATGAAATTATATAAAAGTGATTGAATGCAATATGAAATCTAATCAAGGCAGTTTACTAAACAGTGAGGGATTTATGTGTGCAGGTGTCCAGGCACAAAAGTGCTAAGTAAAATAAAAGGAAAACGAAGATAAGTGTTTAGAAAAGTTCAGCAGGATAATCAGAACAATTAATAAATAAAAATTAATGAGGGGAGACACTCTCTTTGCAAGGATCTTTAATAACTTTAGGTAGAGGGAAGCAATTGACATAGTCTTTGAGGTTTTGTGAAAAATGTTGTCAAAATAACCAATAATTCTCTTTCTCTGCAGGAGAGACACCTATGATTATAAATTAGGAGGACTGACTCCAGAGGCATTCTCAAATCAATGCAAATACTGATTTTTATTTTTATGGATAGTAATGGAGAGTCACTGACCATTTTGGAATCCATGTGTTAAGATAAACTGAATGCATGAATAAGCTATT
This sequence comes from Sciurus carolinensis, assembly GCF_902686445.1. Lineage (NCBI taxonomy): Eukaryota > Metazoa > Chordata > Mammalia > Rodentia > Sciuridae > Sciurus > Sciurus carolinensis. The sequence continues at coordinate 119,128,059 of NC_062221.1, read as the reverse complement.
TTAAGAACAGAGTAGACAGTTAATACCAATAGGATGGAACAGAGCAGATACTACATAGAGAGAAAGGAAGAGATGCACCCAAAGCCTAAAAGCAGATTGATTCTAAGTAGGCAAAAGTTTCAAAAAATATAAGCATGAGTGTGGATAAAATTTACACCAGAAATAAAAATAGAAGGAGAATAGGCTTCCGTGGTGAAACTTTGGAAAACTCTTGAATCTTGTGGCTACAATCTCAAAAAAAAAAAAAGAAAGTATAATGTAATGATACCAAATTTGGAAATGTGGTAAGAAACATTTTAAGTGTTTTGCAGATATTAACCATTTAAGACTCATGATATTCCTGAAAAATATGTCTCACTGCTATTTCCATAATCTTTCTCTGACTATGGCAGCATGAGATGGCTAGGGAGAAAGGGAGAGAGCGAAGAGGTGAAGAATAGCAGATGTGAAGAAAAAAGCAAGCAAGCAAGCAAGAGAGAGGAGGAGAGAGAGAAGAAATAAAAAGAGAAGAAAGGAGGGGAAGACTGGTTGCCTTTCATAGTATTATTCACTAGCTTTCTGACAGAAAATAGTTTTGTTTTCTTTTAGAGCTTTGGATTTGGGAATCTTTCAGATCTTGGCAAGTCTTGAATAAATAAGTTCAAGAGTGTAGCATTAGCATCCAACTCACTGTGGAGGAACGTACACATTCAATATATCTGTGAATACTGATTTCCACTTGAAGGGATTGGAGTTTCTTAGCATCTCTGAGCATCAGTTATTTACCAATAATGCCAGTAATCGTTATAATTTGTTATGTGATAAAGATATATATAATATATATGTATGTGAATATACATATATATTACTAAGCAAAGATAATTATAATTCATTTTATATACTAGAACATAAGGAATATTCTTTAATAGTCTGAGAAAAAGACATGTATAATCAATGATATAATGCAAAAATCATAGGATATTTTCACATGAAAAAGTTATACATTGACTTGCATCACAACTGTGTAAAAGACATTATTTTCCTCATTTAAAAGATTAGTATTCTTAAATCAAGGAGATTAAGTGAATGACCTGTAACCTCACAGCCAGTTACCATCAGTAGAAAAACTTTAAATTCACATTCACCAGGCTTTTTTTTTTTCTTCTTGCTTAATCAGCATTGCAACAAGAGCATCAAAACTTAATCAATATAAAGAGCTTATTGCCAAATGTAGATAGATTGCAGTCAAAAGGGACAGGGAAAAGATAGAGTAGTCATGAATTTAAAAGCCTAACAGTGTCTCCCATTTTTCATGATGATATGGGCAATGCACCGGATCCTGGCTGAATTTGTATAATATGAAGTTTTCCTTTAAAAGAATTGTGAAGCTGTTCCAATTTTTATTATTTTAGCTTAATTTTGCTAATGATTCGCATACCAATTAGTTTATTGTATTTTACTTCCCCTGTATCCACTCAATTAGTTTTCATGCAATTGTCATTAATGGAAAGGATTTTAATATGTTTTTAAATAGGCATTGCAAGGACATGAGAAAATTTAATATTTTAGTGATTAAAATTACATAAGTGTTAAGACGTACTTAATAACTTGTTCTTTGCTACAAAAAATCTAACTTCAGTAAAACCAAAGGGTTAAAAAATGTGAATGATCCTCAAAAAATAAACCAAAGTGGATAAAAGCAGCCAAACATAGTGGAACAACAATACAAAGTTCAAAACAATATGTATAATAAATACATAAAAGGTAATAAAATAATGAAGAATTAGTTGACATTTCATTTTGATTGGATTATGTCAAAAATAAGTACATTACAGTTAGCCTGTAGTCCAATGAATACTGCATAATGTAATCACACTATTTAAATGAAGAAACAACAATGGATTCAAAGCTAAATTTCACACAATTATCCCACTCTTCGGTATATGTCCAAAGAATTTACACTCAGCATACTACCATGATACAGTCACATCAATGTTTAGTGACCACAAAATTCACAATAGCAAAACTGAAGCTAAACTGTGAACATTTTCTAACTTCAATGGCTATTAACAGATGAATGGATAAAGAAATTGTGGTTCACATACACAATGGAGTATTACTCAGCCATAAAGAAGAATGACTTTATGACATTTGCCAATAAATGAAAGAATCTGGAGACTATCATACTAAGCAAAAGAAGCCAATTCCCCAAACCAAAGGTCCAATATTTTTGCTGATATGTGACACTAAACCATAATAAAGGTGGGGAAGGGGAAAAAGAGACCTTCAGTAGATTAGAGAAAGGGGAAAGAAAGGGATGGATGGGGGATATAATAGGAAATATAGTACAATGAACTAACATAATTTTCCTATATACACATATGAAAACAGGTAAGTGAATCCTACACTCGTGCCCACCCACAAGAATGGGGTCCTAATTAGTATAAGATATATTCCATGCTTACATAATCAAAATGGATTCTACTGTCATGTATAACTAAGAAGAACCAATAAAATAAAATTTTAAAAGAAAAACAAATGCTGATTTTCAGACTAAATAAACTAAAATTCACAATAGTGCTTTTCTTCCATACTGGCAGGTTGTCCTTCAACTTGATTATGTTCACTTCCATACCAATTGTGTATTTTAAATGGCATCTTTTGTAGTTGCCCTTATTCTATGCTTCTTCATTAATGAATTGACAAAATATGTAATTTGACTAATAATTATGCTACCATATTTCATTTAACCCAAATTTTAAATTTGCCTTAATTTAATAAAATAACTCTCATTTTATGTTACATCAAAGGAACTATCTTCTAACAGTATCATATTAATTTATTAGAATAAGTTTCTACTACGGCTGAATTTAATTTGATTACTATCCCAACTCTATAATTTAAACAATGAGAACATTGTATTATGTATTTTCCTTGTAGGGATTGTGTTTTCCTGTTTCTGAACTTCAATGACTTCTTAAAGGTTTAAAATCATCACTAACATTATCATGTGTGGTTTTAATAATCATTTCAGGGTACTGATAATTACTGAAATTATTATATGCTGAAACACTATAAATGTGCGTGTATATATATATGTATATATACATATATAACATGGAAATCTTTATAATGAATCAAGTTGTTCACACACACACACACACACACACACACACACAAACTATGTAGCTAAATTTTAAGTATCCCTTTGGCTAGGTTAGTGCCATTTTAGTCAAAGTTCACAAGTCTAGATGGTGTTTTGCAGGTATTCTGTAAATGTAATTTATAATTACAATCAGGGTCAGATGAAGAGGTATATGCTTTCAATTCTAGCTACCAAGTAAGCTGAAGAAGGATGATTGCAAGTTCAATGTCAGCTTAGGTAATTCATTGAGACACTGTCTCAAAAATAAATTTAAAAAGAACTTGGGGATATATTCAGTGCAAGAGCACTTGCCTAGCATAAACAAGACCCTACGTTTGAGTCCCAATTTGACAAATCACACACACACATATACTCAATAATAAAACATGAAAAATTAGCAATTGTGAAAAAGAAATTAAAATCATTTAATTGTAAGCAAAGCAGATTACTCTCAATAGTCTTGGTGGACTTATCCAATCATTTGAAAATCTCAAAAGCCAATATTGAGGTTTCTCAGTAAAGAAATATATTTGCCTCAAGATTATAGCATAGAAATCCTGTCTGAGTGGCCAGACTGCTAGTTTACCTTACAGCTTTCAGATGTCAACTCCACGCAGTCACTTGAGTTTATTCCTTAAATGCTATCTATCATCTACCTATCTATCCATATATTATTCATCTGTATCTGTTTGCAAATGTTTTATATGTGTGTACATTTACATGTATGTATGTATATATCCATACATCCTGTGTATTGTGCTTCCCTTGAGATCTGTGCTACATATTGGTCATGTATATAATTAGTCATATGATGCTATATATATATAATACATAACATAAAAGACATTTCACATACACATATATGTACAAATTAACCCGAAATATGCATAACTTGGGTTCTGAGTAGAAATCCTTGAATAAACCTCCAACACTAAACACAGTTCACAGAAGAATAGGTTAAGAGTCACACAGAGGGAAAAAAAAATCTTTCCCAAAGGAAAGAATATAGAATAATGAAAAAAGAATTATTGAGTTTATAATGTTTTCCTTTGAATTTTCTCATAAAAATCAAAGGGAACTAGCTGAAAGGGAAATCTCTTTCCAAAGAAAAGGGATACTATTAGTTCTCCAGTTTATCAGACAAAATACATTTTAAGGCTTAGATTGTCTTACTCCTGTACAAATATAAATAAAATCAAGAATAGAGAGGAAATCAAATGGCAGATGTTAAGAATACTAAAAACAAATGTAGGTACCATACACATAAACACAGATCACCTTATTACTCTAAAACTCCAAAACATGTGAAACTGTGAACATTTTCTAAAATAAAATTATATTTTTTCACTTTCCATTCACCAATATTTAAAAATATGCTTCTCCAATTATTATTTTCAAAGAAGATTTTTTCCTGAAACAATTTCTTCATAGGACATTGGTATATATTATGTTCAGGTATGCAGTGAAACTCTAGTGAATATAAACAATAAAATATATATGATCCTCATCATCTTTGGAGTCTATCAATTACTTGAGAAATAGGAAGAAAAGGTCTGTAGAGAAAAGTCTGGAGAAATCTGTGATAGCCAATGTGCATTACTGAAACGTGCATTAAAGTGTCTGAACATCTCATAGTGAAATGCATTAAAAGGAATTGTGGAAAAAACATAGAAAAGAGAAGTTTTCAATGAGTTACAAAGAGTGTACACTTTCTACACCAGTACTGACTGGAGACACTAGACAAATGTGAGCTGCACATATACTTTTCAAATTTCAAGTAGCTCTTTTAATAAAATAAATAGGATAAACTAATTTTAACAACATATTTTATTTAATCTAGTAATCCAAATTATTATCAATTAAACATGTGATAAAAATGCTAAGGAGATATTTCACATTAGTTTTTTCATACAAAGCCTTCCAAATTTAGTGCATTTTTTAATTTAGAGAACACCACTGTCTAATCTATGAATATATTAGGTACTCATTGTTCACATATGGATACTGGTGACTGTTTTGAATGTGCAGTTCCAGACCAATGAATGTTAACCCTAAGCTGGGAGACTTATCTGAAGAGTTTTAAAAGATATACTAATGTGTTAAGGTCTACGAAAGAGATTCTTCTTCAGTTGGTAAGGAATAATGCTTAAATACTGGTTTTTAAATACTTCCTTGGTGACTGTAAACTAGGAAAATCTTGGATTGAGAACCAGGAAATATTGGAAATTACCTGGAAAAGGTATGCATACTAGAGAGGGAGAATGGAATGATGTACTCTGGCCTATTTAGACTATCTCTTGGAATTACTGGGAAATCACCATTTCTTTCAATGCTAATTGTGAAAATCCTTGGTAATAATGACTATGGTGAAGAACTCAACTTTCTGACTTTCAAAGGAAGTGTTGATCTTTTCTTAGTTGTACTTTCCAAAGTAATCATTTAATTTTGATACTCTGTAATGAATTCTGTAGAACACACCAACTAAAACAAAATGGAAGAGAAAAGGTCATGTCCTATTACACAACCCTAAAGATTAATCATTAATTATTATGAGATTTATTTTATAAGCAATTCATAAAAGTACCCAAAGTCTTTATTTTTTACATCAGTACTATGGATACTTTGTAGCACAATTTTTTGGAGAAATGCAATTTAATAGTTTTGTTAATAAAACAGGCACTGTCCATTTTTTAGGTTTTCTGAGTATTAGACCTACTATAATCAAGATACTTTTTCTTATAATCTTAGCAGAGACAATCAGTAAATAGAGGGGTTTTGACTGTAAGTAAGACCTTACAAAGTTTCATTTTTGCAGCAGAGACATACTAAATTGGAGAAATAAAAATGTATACCCAGACATAGCTTAGGTATCAGAAGTGTGGCCTTCCATAGTCTTGTTTTCATATTTTGATCTCTAGCATTTGTATGCAGAATTAGGCCACTATACAAAATTTATCTGAGCACTGATTTTTGTCAAATGTTGCATGTACTGTGCTATCTTCAATGTCCTGTGGCATGTTACGTTAGGATGATTGTCACTGAATGTCAGATATATTCTTCTCCACTCCATTAATTCTTGTCCATCTGTACTCTCGTCCTGAAAGCAAAGGAAAACTGCTGGGCACCCCTAGCATTTCCCCTATGCTCTATGCATACTGTAAGCATTCAAACTTCACATTAGTATTTCTTCTAGATTTAAAATAATGGGTTTGATTTTTTTTTTTTTTTTTAAGTAGGAAAAGGACGAGGGAGGTAGGAGAGAAGGGAAAGGAGAAATACTGAGGAATGAAAGTGACCAAATTATGTTATATGCATACATGAATATGTCACAATGAATCCTATTATGTATATGAGAATGTACCCATAAAAATCAATTTAAAAAATTAGAAAAAATTAGTTTTTATATTTTAGGAAAGTTTCTTCTTGCTAAAGATTACCATTTATCTTTTGCTTATAGGTAAATTTTCAGCCAAGGTTTCCAAATCAACTCTTTCTATAAGTAGAGCCTTGCTAAAACTTTTTAAATTTTTAAAATTTTATTTTTAATTTGACTTGGCTCTGACTTATTGTATCCAGTGTTTTCCTAAATGCACCAAATAGAGCAGATCCTGAAGCAACCCTCCTTCACATTCCTAGAAGAAAATAATTCCCATTTCAATTCTGAGTATGGCTGTATTGAAAGAATTAGCCTATGTATACTTAAGTTGTATTTTTAGTTTAAATGTATCCCCAGAAGTTCTTGGACTGGAAACATAATGCCCAAATTCATATATTAGTGATATCTGGAGGCAGGATCTTAGCAAGGGAATTTGAAAGGTATTCATGAGAATAGGATCCCCATGATGTCTCTATAAGATGAAGAGAAACTCGAGGGAGCAGGCTTTGTCTCTCCTGGGATGCCCTCTGCCCTTCTATGATACAGCCAGGAGATCCTCACCAGATGCTGAATAGATTCTGTTGCCATGCCACAGAAAGTCCAGTATACATCATGGTAAACTAAAGAAAATTCTATTTTTTCATAAATTACCCACTCTGGTGTTCAGTTAAAGCAACAAAAAGTGGCCTAAAACATCCCATTACTCACTATAACCAATAAATTAATGATGTGATATAGCTGGTAAGTTAGAAAGGAGGATCTGGGCACCTTTAGCTTGGTGCCTGATTAAATGTAACAGTGCCTTTGACTATGTTCTCCATTTCTCCTGTAATATTGTGGGTCAAGTCTGTAGTTTTGGATGTTCAAGTTCATCTTGAAAGCAAGTATTAGAAAGCCAGATTGTTGCACACATCTAGGTCATGTCCTTCAAATCAGTATAAGTAGTAATAATGCTAAAATTTTGTACTCCATCTGTCCAAATCCATATCTATTTCTCAGTTGGTTTGTAACTCACAGGGGAAGAAAAACTGATTAATTATGACCTCTCAAAACCCAGCAGCACCTTACATATGCTCTGATATTTTATCCATTAATCTTGTAAGTAATCCATTGATTCAGGTTATGCTTTTCCTACTTCTTTTGTTCTTTATTTTCCTTTATTTTACATCATAGGCTCTGATGACTGATTAGTGTTTCTGATTTCAACTATCTGCTATGTTCCTGGTGCCTAGCACAGTGCCTAATGCATAGCCAATATCCCTCTATTTATTGACTACCTCTGCTAAAATTACAAGCAACTGTTGTCTTGGGCATAGTAGGCCAAATCAATCAAAAAGATAGTTCCTGTAGTATTTAGAAAAACAATTATCATATCAAATATCTTCTTCTCTTGATTTTGAATTTTTACTCTTTTTGGCCATGCATTAATATTTCTCCCATAAAAGTATAAAGAATCAGGAAAACAAATTTAAAATTTTTATTTTCCTCCACAAAAACAAATTTTATCAAACATTTTACAATCTTGAACATACATACATACATACATACATACATACAGTATATATACACACACATACATACCCAAATATATATGAATACTGTGTGTGTATATATATATGTATATATATATATATTGTATCCAGTATTTTCCTAAATGCACATAATAGAGCAGATTCTGAAGAAACCCTCACACACTCCTGCAGAGACTGAATAACTATATGTTCTCTCTTTCATTTAGTTATTAGAAAAACATTTAATATAATACATAAGATTAGTGAACTGTGGTGAAGATGATCCTTATGTGTATTCTTCTAATGCTTCTTAACCGTGTTGCTTCTCTAACATGAGTATACTTGTATGGCTCCTTTTCATGCAGAGTGGCCAAAATAATTTTTCCTGAAAGTCTTTTTGATCCAGCATGTGTTACTCTTTGCATAATAATGAACACAAGCACATAAAGAGACTCTCATGCACATAACTTCCCTAAATTCATGGAGTGTTTAGTTTGTTTCTATATAACTTCACCATCCCCATAGATTTTGCAAAGGTTTTGATCATCACAAGTATAATGATCAATAAAGCATCAGTACCAGCGCTTCAACTTCAGTGTCTCATATCCTTAAATACACAAGATATCTGAAATCAGCATATTCCAGGATGACATCACTCCTCTTGTCAAGAATTACTTTTCATGCTATTTCAAGTTAAAACTAAGTTCTTCTAATAAGCCAATCTTAATTTCATTTTTAATTTCTTTACAGAATTCTTTGGAGTATTTGAGGCAGTGATAGTGTTGTTAATGCCCTGTAATGTGTATATCCAAATATATTTCATGTCTACAACTTGATAGCAAATATTTTCCTACTTAATAATTATTTGGCTGAATAAACATCCTTTATTTCCTTAGGAAATAACACTTTGTTACAGTTTCTGTTGAGTTAACAATAGTTACTTGGATTCAAAAGAAGAAACTATAAGCTTAAGGCATTGTGGTAGTCAATCATCATAGTATCCATATTAAACATGAGAACTTCATGAAATTAATTTTTCCCTAAGCTTTGAATAATTTAATAAGTACTTAACAGAAATGAGATATCATGGAAATAAAATTGTTCTGGATATTTAGAAATACATTATTAAGGAACACAGTGTATAAGTAATTGTCATACTTATTTACACAAATGTTTCAGAGAATACTTGGGAATACTGTAATTATCAAAAACTGGAAAACTACACAAAAATAAATGAAAAGCACATGTACTCAAAAAAAAAAAAATACACACATTCAGCACCATGACCTCCACTTCCTACACATTTTAGTATAAGTGAAATCCATTCATAGAATCAAAGAAAATAAATGTTTAAAATTTAGCGCTGGTATATCTTAGTAGGTTCAGCTTAAAGCAGAAATTAATTTTCAGATATTTTCCTCAAAACTGAAACAAAGATTTCAAGCAGATATGCAAATTGTCAGTGATCAAGATGCAGTTGTCAATTAGGTTGATCTGAGTAGATCAAAAGGTCTTCTGATAGAATATCTGAAATACCTAATCAATGACCCCTAAATATTGAGTGTGTACATTTTGTGTATTAGGCAGGTTTTTGTTTTATCCTGTTGTGTTTTTAAGCAAGAGATATCAAAGAACAGGGTATATACTAAACTGAAGAACTTGGAGTACTCTTTGTCAATTTTCTGTCTATACATTCATATAACAGTTTATTCTCAGGGGCAGGCATGTTCAAATAAAACCTGCAGTTTCAACAGATGTTTTCCAACTAAGAATGAGCCTATATGGACATCTGTAGACAGAATAAGATTTTTCTTGGACAAAAAGTACAACTATGCTATAATGGAAGCATACATCAAGAGCAAATGAATACTTTTATTTTGAAAAAGCATGCATTTCTTGAATTTAAAAATATATGGCATTCTAGTACATTGTGACAGGTCATGAACTACATATCATATTAAAAATTATAACTAAAGTCATCTGAAATTCCTAGGTTTTGATGAGATCAATAAAAAACCAGAATGGGTCACCATCTTATCTGCAGTCACTCACATATTCAAGATGTTAGAAATTTTATCTTACACAAAGGCATGAACAGAAAGATATCTTTTCATTTATTGAAAAAGATACGATATTTTTATTTTAACACACAGTAGTTATACAAAGTTACAGTGTGATAATGCACTTTTGTAGAGTCACAAAACAAACTAGAACTATAACTCTCAAATAGGTAGACAATTGATTCCCATAGAACTGAAAGTAATACAAAAATTAAACACATGAATAGTAAATCGTAAAAAAAAATGCTAACAATTAAAATAGTGGGAAAAAACTTTAAAAACTAAGATAATAAGAAAAATAAAAAGAAAATTCAACATATGAAAATGTGTTTTACAGGGATAGATTATGGTCAATTGCCTAGTGGTGGCCCATGAAATCTACCATTTTCATGATCATTAACTATATGTTTAAGTCTCTCACAGCAATAAACTTCTTTTGCATTTAGGGCATAACTTTCATCAGAGAATATGCTCATGTTCATGTCTACATGGCAGATCTTCCCCGCTCAGCTTCATACATTCAGGCCTTTAAAAACACTCTTCTCATCCCCCCCCCAAATGCTTCCTAGCATTATGCAACTATGCTGTGTATAATCCAAAACACCCCCACCTGCTGCTTTTTATTTGAAAGGGAACTCTGATTTTGGTACTTCAACTTTTAGGATTTTAACATTTGGGATTTAAATCTTATAGATTGTGAAATGGAAGATTTTAGAAATTAGAATTTCAGTCTTTCAGGATTTCAACATTTGAGATGATGGCATTCAGGATTGTGACTTTGGAGATCATGATCAGCACTGCTGCCTTGCCATTCCAGTACCACCACCACAGCCATGGTCACTCTACTGAACAGCTCCAACACACAGGATCTCTCTTCTTGCCATTGTACACTTAAGATACCCATCTCTTTCTTGTTTGCCCAGCTGATATCCAATAACGGTTCTCTGTTTCCTTTTTTAAATTTACTTTTACTCCTAATTAAAAACAAAAAATTTGTATATACCAATGGGATTATTTTGATATGCATATACAATGTGTAATGTTTGATTCAGAGTAAACATTTCTATCTCCTCTAAAATTTGTCACTTATTGGTGGTAGAAAATATTCAAAATCCTTTTACCTATCATTTTGAAATACATGGTATTTCATTATTTATAGCCACCTTATTGTGCAGTTGCATGCCAGAATGTCTTACTTCAGTCTAATGATAGTCAAGTACCCATTGATGACCTTTTCCTTATCATTTTCACCCTGTTATCCTCCTTCTGACAACCCCATTATACACTCAACTTCCATGAGGTAAAATTTTTTAGATCCCACATATGAGTAGGATCATGCAGAACTTGTCTTTCTGTGCCTAGTTCATTTCACTATACACAATGATCTCCACTTCCATCCATGTTTTTGCAAATGATAAGATTTTATAACTGAAGAGCCTTTCACTGTGCATATGTATCATACTTTGGCTATTCACGAGTTGATGAACACTTAGGTTGATTCTAATTTTTAGCTGTTGGTAATAATGGTGCAGTGAATAGGGCAGTACAGATATCTCCTTTTTAAATACTGATCTAATATCTTGATCATATGCTGAGTAGTGGAATTACTGGATCACATGGTAGTGTTATTTTTATTGTGGAACTCTATACTGTTTCTAAATTCTCTTGTATCAAATATTTTAGATAAGTAGCATAATATAGTATCCATCTTTCTTGTATTAACTTCTTTCACTTGGCAAAATTCCATGAAGGTCCATCCAAACTGTTACAAGTTTGGTTCACTTCTTTTCATTACTAAGTGAAATTCTATGGCATTTATATACTACAATTTATTTAATCATTCATTTATTGAATGACATCTGGATGTTTCTAGTTTTTATTTATTGCAAATAAAGCTTCTAAGAACTTTTGTGTACAGGCTTTCTTCTCAAAACATCTCTCTTCAATAGTATTCTGAGATAGGATATATGAAGTGTTTAAGAAGGCAGTTACATGGAAATACAACTATATTTCAGAGTCAGGATTATATTTACTTTAACTGACAGCAGCAATAAGACTTTAATGTGCCAGTCCAGGTTAAAACAAATTATCTGGTTAATCCTTCCTGCTTAAGGATAAAAATGTTATAGTCCAATCTCAACATTGTTCACCTTACTAAACATAAAAAAAGAAAAGAAATCATGTTTATCAATTTAAGAAGATAATTTCGGGTTGAATCCAAAATGAGTATGGGATGAAATGATTCAATGAGAGACATTATGCTGGGAATTTTAAAAATTTGAGTAATCACTTATTTTCCTATACTTATTTTGCCCATAAACTAAGAAGGTACAAGAAGAAACTAAGATACTTTTTTCTTAAGATCTCGTCTGTAATAATTGGAATCTAGGTGGTACCTACCACTTTTTAAGCATTTATATTAGCTTATAAACAGAATCTGATCTATCATGAAGTACTTCCAATAAATGAGTGCTGATATTAATAATCATGTATATTTTATAATGAAGAAACTAAAAATAAAAGATGCCAAGTATTTTATCCAAGGTCACACTAACATTTTCAAAATGAACTAGGAATAAAACTGATATTTGGTACATGTATGCTCTCCTGGGCTCTTAATATTGCAAAGTCTTCTAATTGGTATTAATATTACAACAGAGACATCAAATACATCCTCCCCTGCTGCCTCATACAGATTACATTTTATTAGACTGAAGACATTTAAATGGTTTGAAGTAATAATTAAAATGTTCCTTTAATATGTTCCAATTTATTCATTGTCAATTGATTCAAGGTCATATACAAATGTCCAGTGTCACATTCCACATTTTAAACATTCTTTTTTCTACTCCAATTGTACCTTGGAAATATTTTTACTTTGGTTTATTTTCAACATATCTTGGAAATTTTTCTCTGGCAACTAATTGTAATTAACTTCAAAGGGACTTATGATCTAATAAAGCATTTCCATTAATTTTATTATTCAAGTTCAGAGTCACAAAAATTTAATAATGTATGAAACAGTTATTTCATAATTCATAGCATGCTTCCGTTATTTAACTTGGAAGAATGACAATCAAACTTTTTAAGCATTAAATAAAATCATTAACATGGTATCTTATACTTTTTTAATTCTTCTTGACAAGGCACATGAAAAAGAAGAGACTTAAGCATTTGTATTTCCTTGATAATATGCAGTTTACCCTTAACTGTCATAATTCAGCAGCAATCCAATTGCTAAGGGCATGAGCTATTTGACATTTTACCATTTGGGGATGGTCCTCTCATATCTGAAGTCTTTGTTTCCTCTCTTCACATGCTGTCAGTCTCCTTGTGTTGGCCAGTCCTTATGCTATGCCTCAACAGGTACCTGGAATGGGATCCAAATAAGCCTACAGTTTACTACTTTACCACTCCATACCTTAAGTGTACCCTTTCAGGCCATTGGGATGCTCCATGACTCTTCCTAGAAATCAGGTTCTTGTTCAGTACCCTCTGGGTAAGCTGCATCAACAACTTAATTCAAATGGTCAGGCTCTGGTTTTGTTTTCTTGTACTGCAGTCCCTTAATAATAAATTTTATAGGTACCAAACCAAGCAACAATACATATTATTCCATTTGGTTCCCACTGATTGAATCAGTGTGTTCATCCTTGTATTAAGTAAACATTGCAAAATTATGTGCATTATGTCCAACTTTCTGCATTGAAGAGTTAAATTTCAATTTAAGATCCCAAATTTCAAATTGTAACATAATAAAAAAGTTATTAAGCATGTCATTTTATGTTGTAGAAACATATTAGAAACTCCTACAACATGAAGTCATAAATAGGATATCAGTTCTTTAGTAATAGAATCTTAAATTGTTTTTGTGTTACAAAAATTTTTAATGGACGAGGTTTCTAATGTCACTGTGTGTTCAAATCAGCAGGATTATGTGATATTTCACCTTATTAAAGAGACTGTTCACAAGGCTAGAGCATCACTGAGAGCTTACCTTAAAATAATTAGGTGAATCAACTACAATAGATGAATCCACTTTTAATTTTTTCCATATATAACTAAATGTAAATATATTGTTGAGTATTTCTTCATAGTTAAGTAATAATAGAGGTTTCCAAGACCTTTCACAACTGTATGTCATGAAAGATGCAATGAGTTTACTTTTACATAAATAAGAATTAAAAACTCTGGTGTGGTCGTTAAAGAATTACTAATTAAGACAATAAAATCCAAGTGAACCATCATTATGTCACTCACATACTTCTCTGAATACCCTTCCTTTATTCAACCAACATTTGCTTAATCACCTACAATGTCTACAGAGGCACACTAAATAATTTTTGAAACATAAAATTGGGCAAATTGAAGAGGACTGCTGTGTTTTGAATGTGTACCTCCACCAAAATTCATATGCTGGAATCTAATAATGTAATGGTTTTAGGAGGTAGGGCATTTGGGAACTAATGAGATCATGAGGACACAGCAGTCATGAATAGGGTCAGTGTCCTTATAAGAGAATCTGGAGGCTACCTTGTCCATTCCATGAAATAAGGACACAGTTAGAATGTGACATCTAAGAAAGAAGAAATGAACTTTCACAGGACATGTAATATGCCAGTATCTCGATCTTGGACTTCCCTCCAGAACTGCGAGAAATAACCTATGACATTTTTAAAGCAGCCCAGATAGAGGAAATAAATATTTTTAAAATATCTTAAAAAGTTAAAAATTTCAGAAATTCCTTCTGAGGTTATTTATGTAGGTTATATAAAATATTGGTCATAAGTTTTTGCTTTCATTTTAAATGAAAGAAGTGTAGACTAGTTATTGAAAATTCTCCAAATCGAAACAATGATTAAACTAGAGATAATTTACATTAAGAACAGTAAATCAAGAAGATAGTGCACATCAGAATGAACAAGATATATTCCAGCAGATTTTGACTCAATTAGACTGTAGTAATAACCAGGCAGTAATATGATTGAAAATACATTTTTAAAGTGACATGGTTAATTATGACATCCTGATATGTGGTCAGTGTAAAGCACTGAATACAGGTCTATGAGAAACATCTGATACATGTGTAATTGTGTGTGTGTGTCGTATGTATGTGAATGTATATATAAAAATTCATATTCTGTTTGAGTTGTTACATATATTTCATTATTTCAGCAAGTAAACTATAAAACCCACATATTTAATGATAGATTAGGATAATAACAAAGGATAAGTTTTACTAAAAGACTCTAATTTATGCATGTGTAACACATATACATATATGAATGCTCATGTATATGTGTATATATACATATACATTGTATATATGTATAATTTTTATAAAAATTTCTACCAAATATATCATGTTTATCATTAAAAGGAATGATATATATGCCTACAAAAAGAAAAGTTAGAACCTAAAGGAGGCAAAGGGTGGATGGAATGTAGAAATAAATGCTAACATAGGTTAAATTCCATACTTATGTAGAAATATAACTTGAGAAACTACAGCAGTTCCTGGCCCTGCATAACACCCCAAAAGGCAATTAAGAAAAATTTTGCCAGATGGTTGTAGGCAATGATATGAATAAGTTGGTAACAATCCAATTTTCTAAAATATTTCACTATGTATTAGACAACAGTAAAGTCACCAGTCTGATAAAGGTTTATTCAAATAAAGTGAATAGTTTCAATTCAGTCTATGTAAATATTCAGAGCAGAACTTAAAGGGTCTATGTTAACCTGAATGCCAAGGCGATATGACTGTTTGTCAGAACATTGGCTGGAACCCAGAACTAATTTCCAACATGGTCCTCATTCCAGCTTTGAAAAGTAATCCAAGTTTGAAAATGTTATTTCAAAAAAAAAAAAAAAAAGTAAAGAACAAACCAAAGTTGTCTTTCTTTAAAGAAATCACTTTGTCACAGTTGATATATATAAATTATGCAACATAAGAGAGTATATTTAGTATTAGGTATAATAAAGGCAATGAAAATCTCAAAGATAAAATATGACCACAAATCAAAATATTCACTTTTTATTTTATTACTACTGGGGTACTTTATGAGTAATTCTAAGTTCTGCAGTGTACTCTTATGAAATCTCATAATCTCTACAGCATTCTTATTCTAAAGTATGGATATTATTTTTTTAGATTTCCTAGTTAAAAATAGGTAAATACACATAAATAATAAGGAGCTATACATGTAGTTAATAAAAAGAGAGAGAAGGAAGCAATAGACTGTATGTATAAGAAGTCAGTTAATTTAAATGTCAAATTTCTTATCTGCAGGATATGTAATATTTTAATTTTTAATTTTTTAAAAAAGTTTTTGTGCTTAGGACTCGCTTGACTGACAACTGTGAATCTGAATTACAATTTAAATCTACACAATAAAAAGTTATATAAATATTAGTTATGTTTAAGTGGTATTATTAGTAATATATTAAATTCAATCTATGAAAGTGGTGTTCTCAGACTCAAGGTGAAAGACTGTAGATTTTAGTAGCCTCTGTGAGTTAAAATAAATAACTAGTATTAATAATAGTTACCAGAGAAGCAAATAATTATATCTGAAGTAGTCTGATTAAAATGTGGGGAAATGAAATCTTAGAATTACTTTTCCTAACTGATACAATTAAATATATAGTTATATTTTTAAAATCCATTTGAAAGATGTTAAGTTAAAAGTTTTGAATTTTTTAAAAATTTAAACTATAATAACTAAATACCTTTAATATATGATAATATGAGGCATAGAAACTATACTTAAAGCATGTCATTTATTTTTTAATTTATTTTTTAACTTGTTATAATTAGTTATACAAAACATAAGAATGCATTTACACATTTTGATAAATCATACATAAATGGAGTACAACTCTCATTTTTCTGATTGTATACACTATAGGATCACATCGGTCATGTAGTCTAAAACATGTAATTTTAAATATTCTAATAATAATAGCTTACTTTTATTGAGAATTTTTTATGTGCCATGCACTATTCAAACTCCTTTGCATTGAGTAAGCCATTTAATACTCACAGCTGTGCTATGAAAAACATAGAATCATTACCACTAGATTTACATAGCAGTACACATTCATAAAACTGGTAAGTGATCTAGAATGAATTTTAACCAAAGAAGCTAGCTCTAAAGCCCAGCCTATCCCTTTATACTGATCTAAAACTACTATGTACTGATGCCACTTCTCTTAAAGATGATTCTATAAAACTTGTGGTCCCCAACTCTCATTTCTATTGGACTCCCAAGGAATTTTTAAAGAATGTTAATGCACAGGGTGCCTTCTAGATTCTAATTCTCAAATTTAGCAATATGTATTTAAAGTAGTCATGTTTTGACTCTTTTTAATTGAGCCAAATTATTCCCTGAAAAATAGAAGATAGCATCATAGTAAGCTAAAAAGCATTTTTAAAATACGATTTCATTTTTCTGATAATCCTATTCCATGTTGTCATAGTGACAGGAAGTTCTAAGGTCTTGCAAAGTGTAACTGACGATTTTATCGGTCACCTATTTGTTTGTGTGTTCTGTATTTCTTAAAACTGAAAATATAATGGTTAGAAAAACAACTAATGAAAGACAAAAGACATTTCAATTTTCTTTCTGGTGTGGCCTTTTCTAGTTTCGAATTCTCAGAATCCATTCCTGAGGGTCTATCGACTACATGAGTCATGGGACTTCTGAGAAGCAGCACACAGTGTTTCCGGGTATGAGGTAAGTGTTGACATCAAGGCAAGTCCATTTCATTGTTATTCAAAGTAAAGTGCCCCTTTCAAAATGCACTTTCTCTTTCCCCTTTCATGGCACTATTATTTGAGGTCAAACCAAGATTACCTGTGAATAGTTACTGGATCTGTCAGCTGGGTTAGTCCAGTCTCAACTTCAACTTAGTTTCTTATTTTCTTTCCTCTCTTTTTAGGTCTACCTCCCTGTGATATATATATATATATCACATATATATATATATATATATATATATATATATATATATATGGAACCCCTCCCAATAGGGGGACAGTCTTGATATAGTGGCAAAATATTTTGAATTTTTTACATTAATATGTACAATTACATAATTATGTACACGGAAATTATCCCAGAGTTTTATTTTCTTTAGCTTTCACTTAATACAAGGTAAAAGCCACTGCAAATGCTGCAGAGTATTCAAAAGACCATGAACCCTGAAGAATTTTGTCTAACATATCACAGGAGACACAACCTTAACAGATTACAACAGAAGCATTTTACAGGAATTTCAGGCAGTAATATAAAAGGACCACAAACTTGTATAATAAATATTTCACAAACTACGAGAGACATTAACTTATCATACCTGAAATAAGCTATAGAATGTTCTATAGATATTAATTTATTATTTCCCTGTTCTCTACTGAAATCTTGAAGTAAGGTCACCTGAAGTTGGTCAGGTTTGATTTCTGAATGAGCTCAATATTCTCAAGGTTAGTCATTTCCAGAGTAAGTGTGTTTTAAATAGAATTAGAAGCAGGGTGTAGGTGGAGATATGAACACCTTCCTCCCTCCCTTCAGTATTGCTGTCTTATGTGGGATGAAAATAACAGACCCATTAACAGTTTTTTGTTGGTGAAAAATGGCTGATCTTTTCCACGAGCAACAAATGAGGAAGGGCTGACCCTTATCACATAAGGTGATCATACATGTCCAAGCTGGACTGCATTTGAGACTTAAAAGGGGAAGGTATTTTTTATGCTGGGACAACAGACCAAATGGGACTGCTTCAGCAAATAGGACTTAAGATCATACTACTTATGGGATCCCAAGACTGGGTCAGACTTTGCCACCCAAATACACAGTACAAAGTTAAATTTGTTTGCATTCCATTTGTTTTATCCCTCAGATGTGAGTAAAACTTTTAAATTTGATGCTTCATTGAGAACTCCAACATTTATATTCATCAGGATATTATGTATTAAATGCCTGTTTTATTCCATATTTATGCTGTTCATTTGAGGGGTACATTGTACAGAATATAGGGAGGAACATTGGGAAGTTTATATCTATGTTGGATAGGAGTCTTAATGAACATGTAATGCCTTGTTTTCTGCACCCACATCTTTATACTCACAGGTATTATTAAAAGACCTGAGTAAAGTGAATCTTAAGAACAACTATCAGAATGGTAAAAATTATTTCTCCTCTATTGCTAGCTAGACTTTGTTTGCCAATGTTTGATTTTATTAAGGAAATTAACGTGTTTCCATAGAACTTCCAAAGTATAATTCATGTCTCCATAAGGTCATACTCTAGTCAAGATCTCAAAAAGGTGCTACTTCAATGCATTTTTAATGTTATTTATTCCAAAAAAATACATTCAGGAGAAAGTGAAGAAAGATATTATTTTTTTGGTTATCTTCTGTATAGTTATTCTACTCATAATAAATTTTTAAAACTAAAAATTTTTACAACCTTTGCATTAAAAAGCAAATAGAATACAGCTAAGTATATTAAAATTTGAGAAAGGACAGATGACCAAATGGATGGATGGGGAGATATATATATATATATTTATATATATATATATATATATGTGTGTGTGTGTGTGTGTGTGTGTGTGTGTGTGTTTTAGTACATAGGAAGCAGTTGAAAAGCTCTGAAGAATAAATATTTATAAGTAACAAAGGGTTTGCACATATATTAACTCTTGTGACCCTCATAAGAGTATTATGAACTGGATTAAATAGTAAATATTGACATTAACATGGCTTAGCATGTGGACCGTGTCCCCTGGAAGGAGGCCTACATGGGATTCTGTCACAAGAAGGATGCACCAGCCAGGATCCTCAGGGACTAGGGCCTCATCCCTGTGTCCTGTGTTCTGTGAACAGGATGTTCTCCTGTGGTCAGTAAAACAGTTTTTCTGTGGCTTGCAAGCCTGTCACCTCTTGGGTTTGCAGAATTGCTTGTTACTTTCTGCTACTGACCAATAATCTGCCAAATAGGTTAGTAACTGCTTATGCAAGGCTTGGCCTTTAAGATGTATGGCTACCTTAACTGCAAGGACGTAAAGGACAGTGTTATACGCAGTATAGACAGAAGCAGCCTCCTTGTGACAAGTGCTCCATCTCCCCCGAAGAAAGCTCTTTTCCTCAGAACTTTGTGCAGAGACTGCGTTCCTTTTCTCATTGTTGCTTGCGTGTTGCAGAGTACGAGAGTGCAACAGGCCGTGACCCTTCAAAGTTGCAGACTAAGACAGTGCAACACTAGCAGACCATGAGTGCAGTGTGTATCAGGCCTAGTCACAGTTACTACAGAGGCAGCACTACACTGAGCCTTTTGTGACACGTGCCCTACTTTCCCCTTCACCATTTCTACATTAGTTCCATGTTAACAGAGTTCAGGAGTTTCACTTCCACCCTCCTCAATATTTTCAAATTCCTCAGCTCTGTCTACAGTAAGTTTCTTATGATCTCAGTCATTTAAATACTGCAAATTCTTTAGCCATGAAATTGGAAAGGACTCGGCAAAGCTTTTCCCTCATAGGAATGGGATGCATTTGATCATGTGCAGACCAATTTGAGTTAAAAAATGTAACCTGGTAACAAGCATTTAAGTTTCAAAACCCTGGAGACTTATTTCATTTTCATGATTCTTCCTCACACCATGACTTTATACTCTGAAGATTTTATCAAGGAAGTGTCCTCACTTTTGGCTCTAAAAATATATATTTTTGTCTCTATTTTTGTTTTTATTATATTTGATTTTCTTACAGGAGTTTGTGCTATCTAACCTCTACCATATCACCATCATATTCTATATTATTTCATATTTAAACCATCCACTCAAGAAGTTACTCACATGGTTGATCTTGTAACTCTAGGGTCTAAATGATAAAGTATTATGAGTTTTATCTATCTTACAATTTTTATTCTCTGTAAGAGTCTAAGAAGTACATAAAGTTCAGGAGTCAAGTTCTTATAAAAGAAGGTAGGAATGGAGGATATGAAGTGTTCCCCCAAAAACTCATATATAAGACAATGGTAGAAAATTTAGAGGTGAATTAACTGGGATTATGAGATCTTTTACAAAATCAGTGCTTAAACCACTGATAATAGGTTAACTGGGCAGTAACTACAGGTAGTTTGGGAATGGTTGGAGGATGTGCGTTGCTTGTGGCATGCGTTTGGGGTTTACATTTTGTCCCTGGTGATCGAAGGACTCTCTGTTTCCTGATTGTCATGTCCTGAGCTCCTTTCCTCATCCATATCCTTCCATCACGATGTTCTGCATCACCCTGGGCCCAGGGCAATAGAGTCAGTTGTCTTTGGACTGAAACTTCTGAAACTGTGAGCCCCAAAGAAAGTTTTTCTCTTCTATGTTACTCTTGTCAGATCTTTTGGTCACAGAGATGATAAAGCTGAACAGATCATCCTTTTTTAGAGTATTAAGCCTTTGAAGGAATATGATAGAATCTTAGGCATAATAAAAGCAAAAATAAAATGATTTTGAAAACCAAAAATGTACATTCCCCTAATTATTCTGCTTTTTTAAAACTCAATTTTAATCGAATCTTTTTGTTCTTATGTATGGAATTTGATATAGATCTTTAAGAATAAGGTAACTACCTAAAGCTTTTTTTTTTCTGGAGAACAATTTTACTAATAATCCTGAGCATAGAGCACTTTTTAATTTTTTTTTCTTTCTTTTCCCCATAGATTAGAGCACTAAATTGAAGCCTGTATCTTCTACATCTTAATGGTTTTACACATGAAATTATTTATTTTCTTCAAGTTCCTTTTTCCCCCCACTGATACATAGCAATGCAAATGATTGAGCAAGGTTTGTTTGTGGTCTATATTCTTTTAATGTCTCAGTGATTGCTGTAAAACTCATCCAAAATTCACAATATCACCTCTATCCTTTCCTTTTCATAAATTAGATACATTAAAATGAAGACTCAGAAAGACAAATTCTGTGTGATTTCACTTGTATGTGGAATCTAAAAAGGTTGAACTCATAGAAGCAGGGAGAACAATGGTCATTACCAGGTAGTAAGTTTAGAGGAAAGGAAAGGATGTTGGTCCAAGGATAGAAACATTCTGATAGAAGATAAAGAACAGGTGAATCTAATGTATTAAAAATGGTGATGGATGTGTTAATTTGATTGTGGTAATTATTACACAATGTACATGTATATTAAGAAAATCACATGGTACACCTTGAATATATACAATGATTATTGTCAATTAAATATCTTCAAGTAGGAAATAAAATACTTAAAATTTACCATATATAAAATATCATAAATTCTCAATACTATAACTACCAGTAAGAGTTACTACAACTTTTGGTTTCTGCAGAAGCAGTTAAATGTAGAGTAGATTAATTAGGGTCACACTGTGTTTGCCCCTTTATCAGTTAATCCACCTTGAACTAGTTTAACTGTCTCTGTCTTAATTTTCTAATCTCCAAAGTAAGAAATATACCTACCCATTATGAGAACTAAATGAGTTAATAGTTGTAAACAGCTTAAATCAGAACTCAGCAATTCTGATTATATATGGTGTCATGCATAGTGATATATTCCCATATTTCAAAGTCATTCTACCTTGGAATGTTTTACTTATAGAGAAATTAGTACTCATGTGATAAGAAAAAAATACATACAAATGATAAACCATATACTAATTGCAATTTTATTTTTAAAAAGAAATAAAAATTATTCACTAATGTCATAATCTTTCCTATTATAGGTCTAAATGATACATTAAGAAACTATTTGAATTTATAAAATTACATGAACTAATTTTGTTTTTATTTCTGGTAATTTTTGTTGTTTTGGTCTTTTCATTTAAAGCTGAATATGCTAATGTTCTTCATTCTGTTCAGGCAAAACACTTGTTAAAAAGAATCTTTATGGGTACTACTTCTGCTTCATTTTTCTGACTAACTCCCAAATCTTACTCAATTTTGTTTTTACCTCACCATTGTAATGAACAGCATCTTCCATAGTTCCAACACCTCCTTTTTTCTTTATCACTTATGGATTTTATTGCCACATCCTTTTGGAAACAAAATTCTCTGATATTTGTTTTAGAACACTCAAAATTTTCACCCACCTCAGTTGCATCTCTTTCTAACTCTCATTGGTTTCTTCTCCTATCCTCAGCTTTGGTCTATCAGTCATTTTCTCAATTTCCCCCAAGTAATTTAATCCATTACCTCTATATGCTAATAAGTTTTGAAATGTAGAATTGTTGTCATGAGGACAATGAACTGGTTTGTCTTCTTCACATTTGTATTTACAGTGTCGGGCTTTTTATACCCATTGTACAGTAGGAACTCAATGAATACTGAGAATAAAGAGTGAATTAATGACTAAGATACATGATTAATATATGTAAACATAATATATAATATATACTACATATTCAAAGATATAATTATGAAAGTTAGTTGTTTCTGAAAATGTTCTTTCATGCATGCATATGGAAAGGTCACAACAGGATTTGAGAACATTAAGAAGTCAAGGAAATCCATCATTGGTCTTATAACCTATAATCAGAATATCATTACAAGCCAAATGAGCATAATTTGTCACTTTGAAAATTCTCAGGTTGAAAATCAGGTCATTCCTAATACCAATTTACACAGGGCAAACAGGTCAGGCAGTCCACCTGTTCTGTATATTTCTCCCAAATAACTTTCAAACTGGCTGACTTTCTCTAAACTATTATTCATTGCTAAAGGGACCTCCTGATGTTTCCCTTCACATGGCATCCATTTACAAGCAGCTTTTTCTTCTAAATCTAGTTTTTTGTAAGAGCTTTTAGAGGGCATTTTGGCAGTATTTAATAAATATGTAAATATGTATAATTTTGATCTAATGTTTTCAATATCAAGATACTCAGCTCACTAGAATTCTCATTTATAATAATAGTAATAATAAATAATTCATGGAATAAATGCTGAGAAATGTGTAACATTATCATTCCTCACTAGAGCCTTATCAGGTAGGTATTATTACAAAGTTCATTTCACAGCTAAGCAAATTAAGGCACTAAGAAATTAAGTAAATTACCTGAGGTTACATCATTCATAAATGTTAGAGCTGAAACTTGATTGAGGCATGTTCATTCTAGAATCCATTCTCTTAATTTCCTGCACTATGTTGTCACAACCAATGCACCAAATTCTGTTGCTGGAATATATATAATAAATATATATTGTATATATATAATAAATTATATATATATAATTTAACTAGGAGTGTGAACTTAATTCAGTTTCAAATGCATTGCTAGAACCAGTCGTAAATTCTCATATCATTAAACAAAACACAGAAGAAACAAGACTCAAAGTCTAATCTGGGCAAATTAATTTTTCTCCCATTGCTTCTTTTCAATTTTTTCCCTGGGAAAATTTCTTTTTTTCCTGAACAAAAGCTTGGGGTTTGGAAATGGATGGGTGTAGGTAAGAGAGGTAAAATCACCTAAATCTTATTTAATTGTTACTTTCAAAGATGGCCTGGTGCTTCCTGAAACTGAGAGATATTTAGAACTAACTCATCTGTTTATAACACACTTTTGCTAGTATTTGGAGACATCTCCTCACATGCAGTAAATTTCTAGCTGTTGCTTGCTCATGTTTTAACACCCAAGATTCCAATGGTCTCTCCAACTTCTAACTGGTCCATTTTTATTGCACAATTGGATACAACCAAAACCAATCTCCTTCCATCTGCATTTATTATGGTTAGAATATTGAGTAATCCACAAAGATATAAGTGTAAAGGTTTTTAGGGGTTTGTTTGTTTGTTTGTTTGTTTTTGTTGTTGTTTTTTAAAGCGGCAGTATTGGGAGATGCTATGAACTTTTAAGAGGTGAAGACTTAAGTGATGTGCTTAGATGACTGGTAGTGTGTCCTAAATAAAAAGTGATTGAAAGAAACCACTTGTCCTCCCCTTCTCTAATCCAGTTGATGGAATTGTTTGCTTCTACATGTGATCCTGTCAAGATGTGTTATGATCCACTGTGCTCACCAACGCAAAACCATAGGAACTCGTAGATCTTCAACTTGAACATCCAAAACTATAAATTAAATAGACTTTTTCTCTTTGTAAGTCAGCTGCCTCAGGTATGCCATTATAGTAACGTAAAGCTAACTAACAACATCTCTACAAAGGTACTAGGGATTGATCCCAGGGTCTGAGGCATGCTAAATAAGGGATCTATCACTGAGCTACATCCCCAAATTTTCAAGAAAATAGCATCTATTTTAGTAAGATCCAAAACTGATACAAACTACTCAGCTCTCTTCCTATAGATTAACCAAGGTCTAGACAGACACCGTTTCGATATCTTTCTCTCTCTTTCTGGATAAAGGGGATACATTTTGAGATCTCTAGCTGATATGGTTAAAGGTTGACCAGAGAAAACAAGAGCACAAACCCACATCATTACCTTTGGGTCAAAATGGAATGAACTCCCTGCAGTTTCCTCCAAAGCAATCCACTTTAAAAATAACCTTCTATAACATAATACTTCACAATTCATCACTTTTACAACCTGCAGTGAGTGATGATTCAAAAGCAATCCAAAATTATTCAGGTTTAGTTTACCTAATTTGAAAATGCGAATTTGCTTAACATTGGATTAATCCTGGATTATTCTAAATGTTGTTTCATTCAAGTCTCAAAATTTTAATATTTTATGACTAATCCTTGACAAACTCTTTCACACAATTGTTAAATTTTTCCTAGAGCTAGGTAATTTCAACTTTTCAGTTACTATTAACTTCAAGTTAGTAAGATTGGAAAAAATACTACAATTTTCTTTGTCCTAACATTGTATAATCTAAAATGCATGTGTGTTCTGCTGAATGCTTGGGATCCCTGGAGAGTTCTCATATGTTTCTGGGCTGGTTTTCATAACAGCTGCCCTCTTTTAATCAGTCCTGCTCTTATACTTTGTACATGAAGAGGATCTACATCAAAGTACACTTAAAGAAAAAGCTCTGTAGTTTGAAGTATGATTGGTAGTTTGAAGCATGATTTGTAGTTTGTAGTATGATTGACTAATTACAATTTCTATTTTTAAATTACTGCTCAAGGCACATGGAATTTATCTAATATTATATATACTAGAGATGTATTTTCTTTTGCAAATAGGCTGATCATTTATATCTCTTGTCATGAATCTCCTGTGATCCACAGGATCCGTCTGCTGTAATTGGTTATTTCCTCCAATTTACAGAAGGTAATCTGTTATGTCCTACAATTTACAGGATTTATTTACTTTTACCACTGGCAACGTGCTTGATGACTTGAAAATCCAAGGACCTTATTTGTGAAACACTTGTTTTAATCCAGAGTCCTGATGAATGTCAATGGGCATTTCTATTAAGAATTAATCCTACTTTTAAAATATGAACTTCTTTAGATAAATATAATTAAATGAGAATATTGGGGTTATTTTAAACCATAACCAGCTATGACCTTTTAAGGTCTTCTATATTAAATAATCCTTTTGATTTTAAATATATTAATTAAAGAACATTTTATGGATAGTAATAGCACTGCCATACTATCATTGATTATGAAGAACAATTAGCTACAGAATTTATCTGATTTATACATAGTAGTAAATACTTACAAAACCCACATGTATTTTCTATTAAATGCTGTTACTAGCTATCAATATATATTTGAATTTATTTTTATATGTTGTGTTGCTTTTTATTTTCAGTTACATTATCAGTTGTTATCTTACTTGTACTTTCTTATGGAAAATGTGTTTATATTTCTTCAAACCTGTGATGTGTACATTTGCAGAAAAAATGGAGGGCTATTAAAATCACGTGTAATTAGACTGCATAAAGTTATAATATTCATTTTACCTTAAAATAATTTTAGAGGTAATCAAATAAGTGAATATTTTCCAATTTTGCAGAAGTAGTTATTGTTGACACATGTATAAATTCATTTATTTTAAATTATGTTCAGGTAGTCTAGATATATATGTGTTTTACATAAAGCTTCCAATGAAGAAGTTCAGAAATATTATTGATCTGTCCCTTCTTGGAACAAATTTCCCTATAGAGCTCAAGTCTCAAGACGATTTGATGTGTTATTTCACTAATGTGCTCATTCAAATAATGAGTCAGGTTTAATGAATACTCAAGACACAACAATTATACAGACTGATGCTGTGTAATCCCAAGGAAGTTATGAAGTCTTTGTAACTTGCACCACTGAGTCATCACCCCCCATTTGGTTGGTTCACATCATGTAATAGTTACATTTGGATCAAAATTATTTATTTAATCTTTTCCTTAAAATGACATCATTAAAAAAGAGAGAGAAAAGGATGATTTCTCCTTTGAAAGCCCTACATTACCCAGAGCTTTCTCCTTTAAAAGTCCTCCATTATCCATATTACTGTGAATAGAATGGGAGTTGGGCATATGTAGTTGGATTGATTAACACGGAATTTACTTTTTGTTTCATATTGTTTTGTTTTGTCAGAGGAGTATACTATGAGTCACATGTCATATCTAATCAGGAAAATAAATGCCATAGACATATGTGATGGAGTGTGACTATTAAAGGTGATCGGTATAATTTAAAAATGATCTTAACTGGAAAAATTAAGTAGTCCTGCTTTAAAATATTCTTAATAAATTCTGGCTATACAAATTTGTAGTAATAATAGACTCAGATCTGTAAAACAGACACTTGTCTTCAATGTCATTTCATTTCCCAAATTTTATTTTTATTATTTTTCAAAAGAAAGTCAATTTGCATTTTTAGCATTAAAACAATTCCCTTACCAGCAGTTTTGTTTCTGGGCAAACATTTCACAGAAAATTAAACTTCTGCCCTCTTTTAGAAGTTACTTTAGAAGATATAATAAATCAAATGTCTTATCATCACCAATAACATACAATTTTTATATGTAAAAGGAAGAAAACAGAAGGGAAATTTAAGTATAGCATTTGTTCAGATAAATAAATATTTGTGTACTCCATAATAATTCTTTTTATATTATATACTTCATATGTTTTTTCAATAGCTATCATGTTTTATAAATTCTCCAAATTGGGGCACAAATTTTAAGTTCATTAGAGAAGAGGAGACACAAAGGAAGAAGAGGAAGAGACAGAAGAGGAGGAAAAAAAAGACACAGATTCTGGTCCTTTTCCAAACAACTATTACCCTTGTGACCTTCAGAAAGTCACTTAACCCAAAGGAGTTATAAGCCTCTTCTATTTATATTAGACTATAATAATAATTGTTAATAATAATATAATGATTTGTTTTGCAACTGCTTCAAGATACAAAAAACAATGACATTTAAGGTCATAAGAGGAAAAATCATAGCAATCTTAAAATTATTAAACTCACACCATAAATTATTAAACTCACACCATATGCACTATTTATGGAACTGTCCTTTAAGGGGACAGCATTTAAATTTTACAGATATGTTATCAGTCTTAACTAATCTGCACAAATGCATATTATTCATTTCAAAAGTTAAATCTAATAGCAGTGTTTCCTCCTTTTCAAGGCAATTAACAATAAACCATGTCCTTCCCACCCCAATTATACTTACTTATTCATCCCAATCTGTTCTAGAAACTTGGGTTAATGTTAAGGAAATATTACGCAGATATTACACATATAAGTGTGCTAATTTTAAAAAATGCTGTTAGCATATTTAAAATAGTTAATGCCCACAAACATTTTTGAAGTTATGATTTTTAAAAAAGATTTTGTTAGAAATAGCTTTTAAGAGTATAAGCTAGAACAGATTTCATTATTTTTTAATAAGCATTCAATGTAAAATGTAAATTCTTCTTACAAAACTTCTAAACAGAAATAGAGTCTGGAAAATAGGATGAATAAAAGTTCACTGAGCTCAATTTTCTTTCATCATAATGACTTGAAAAAAATGTTCCAAACATTTGAAGATATCAAGTAAGGAGATGTACCTTAAAAGTATATATTTTAATGGCATTCAAAATATATTTTAAAGTGTTATTTAATTCATAGCCACACATATACAAAAACACTTCTAAGAGCATTATGTTGATAAATCCTGAAATCAGACTGAGACAGAAACTATTGCACATTTTTAAGATGATAGAAACAGGTGAATATCCAGAAAATACTTTGAAAACTTAAGTTTCTAGTGATAATGCGCTTATCACACTTTAAGATCTCTTTCTTATTTGTTCTTAAAAACTACATTTATATGGTATTATGTCTTCACACAGTTTTCATATGCCTCTTAAAAAGACATATTTTTAGGATTACTTTATTTCTGCACTAATCTCCAGACTATGTATATAAATAAAAATAGTCTATTATGTGACTCACATGCAAAGCACGTGATCACTACTACTTGAATTAATTAGAATCATTTTTGCTTTTATATTTTGGGGGTCCCAAAGATTGAACTCAGGGTCACTGGACCACTGAGCCACATCCCCAGCTCAATTTTTTGTATTTTATTTAGAGACAGGGTTTCACTGAGTTGCTTAGCACCTCATTTTTGCTGAGGCTGGCTTTCAACTCGGATCCTCTTGCCTTAGCCTCCGGAGCCGCTGGGATTATAGGCATGCACCATCGCATCCAGCTATTTTTGCTTTTAAGGGCATTAAAAACAACCTTTATAAAATCAGGAACAAGCTTATTTTCTCACAAGAATGATTTCTAAATTGTGATAATATCAATTTCCACTTAGTAATTTTTATTATCTCTTTATCATATAGTACATAAATGATCTAAATAGGTTACTAAGTAGACAATGATATTAAGCATTGCATTTTCCCCAAAGCTTGTTTTCCATAACTCCTAATAAATTCAAAGAAGAGTTAGATTTCTCATTACCAAGCACCTGAATTTTCATTTTTTCCACCTTTTAAAAAACACGTGTTTCACCTAGAGGTATTTCAAAACTCATTCATTATGTACATAAATACATAAGTTCAAAAGTTTATGAAACCTAGTAGATAGAAAAAATAGGAAAATGGCAGTTCTAAAATAAATCTTAAGTCTCTTGCTGGTACACATAATGAATAAAATTTCCACTGACAAATATTAGTTCAAATAATATAAACATAAAAGTAAAGTACCCCTTGATTTGGACTTAAGAGATGCTTAAACATCCTGCCCTTTTCAGTAATTACAAATTATACCTTTTTGTGTGACTATTAGTTACTTTTTAGAAAATTCTAGAAAAAAGATATCTTTACATTTGTTTTGAGTTTCAACTCACTTTCCAATAACATTTTAAATTTTTCTTATATTTTATTTAAGAATAATAGTCATGGAGAAAATGCATGCATAGCTAAGGTACCCCTATAAAAAAATTTCCCAAATGGAAAATAACTAGCATCTATGTCAAAAAATAGAACAGTATCAGCATCCAAAATTACCTCTAAGGTCTCATAGATTTTAATCATTGCAACCAGCTCCTCACTCTGCCTGGTCCCACTATCCTGCTCTCTAAAATAACATATTACCCTTGGCTCCATTTTTACTGCATATCAGTGGAACTATATATTATGTGCTTTTTTAATTCTCACACTTTTCCTTTACATGATTTATTGAAAATTATTCATTAGTATTCATGCAACCTTAGACATTAATTCTCACTTCTATATAAGCACGTGTGTGTGAATTTACCACAATGTATTTAATCATTTTAATATTGATTGATAATCACAAATTTTCCAATTTGAAGCTAATTGCGCTAATACTACCTGTGAAGGTATCTTTTTTTTTTTTTTCTATTGAGAAAACTTTTTCTATTTTAAGAAGGGATATCACAACACAAAAAAAGCATTGGAAATGCTGTCAGTTTTCCAAAGTGGCCATGAGGTAAATTTGAAAGCAAATAATAAGCTTTTGTAATTGTTTTTCCTTAAAGGGTTAATTAATATAAAAGAAAAGTTATTTCACAAGTAAAAGTAATTCTAAAAGAAAGTGCAAATTTAAGAGTCAAGAGAGATAGGCTTGAAATTGAACATCACGAGCGAGTTAGCTAAAGATGAAGTTGATGTGTTCCTGAATAGAAACTGGCTCCTAACCACTTGTTACATGAGATTGAAGACCCTCCAAGGTGAATCTCTAGCTAACTGCCTCTCGAAAATAACAAAGCATGGAATAAAAACCACATCAATAGCACACTGGATAAACATGATATTTAGACAGGAATCCTTACTGACTTAAACACTTGTGGTGAACATTTCTGTAAGTATATATGAAAAGTTGGGATTCATTTCAGAACTACAGTAGATTAAATTTTCATTTTAACTTGCCTTGAGTTAATATCAAATTTCTGGAAAATGAGTTAATATTTTGCATATGCACATTGGTCTCCTCTTCCTGAGAATGTGGTGCCATTTGACTAGATTAATGCTTACTCTTCTATCACCTCTGATAAATTCATCTGTAAATGCAGTCTATTTTCAGGTATCTCCCCCCATTCCTTTCTTCTTTTGTAAAAACGGACTATTGAAGTGCAACCAGCACAGTATGGAATAAATAGTTTTCAAAATAATAGACTTTGTTTTCTCTTCCTATAAAGAGACTTTTTGATGTTCATCCATTTCATTCGAAGTTCATTGGGAACAGAGTGATTTCTTCCAAAAGGTATTAATTCTAAGTATTTACTAGAATGGAAAATTGTCAACAACCTGAGATGTGATGGAGGGATATGGTTATCTGGATATTAACACTAAACCACAAATAACCATCTTGATCTTAATTTGCTATAGAGTCCTGGATTAGTTGTAATCATCAATGGCTGTGCCTTAGAATCACCTGGGGATTTTAAAAAATACATTATTTTCCAGGTCTGTGTTCAGTACCAATTAAATCTTAATCAGCAGGGGGAGCTCAGGCATCAGATTTTTAAGCATTCCCACGGTGATTCTAAGAAGGAGCCCATTTTGAGAACCACCATGTGAAGCCATCAACTTTTAAAGTGCCAATATCTACCCCGCAGTTAAAGCAGAGGATGAGGACTAGGGTTGTGGCTCAGTGGTAGCGCACTTGCCTAGCATGTGTGAGGCATTGGGTTCAGTTCTTAGCAATGTGTATAAATAAAAAAAAAGGTCCATCAACAACTAATAAAGATATCCTTTTACAAAAAGGACAGCATGTTTAAGTGCTCTTTGAAGTTAGCACGCTACTTTTTCCCTTTTTTCTTCTTTTACAAATCCCAACTTTAAAGCATTCCTTTATCATTTGAACTCATTAATATTTCCCATGTTCTCACAGAAATTGATTTTGTTTTTTTTTTTCAATCATTTCTCCACAAATTCCCTAACCTTAAATGTATGATTTTGTTATGAGTATGGTTCACCTAACAAAATTGTTTTCTTAAAAGAATTTTACATAAAACAAACAAAAAGTGTACAGTAATAGTAAAACTCTTCCAAAGACTATATCTCACCAATGTAATATTATTAAGGATATGTATTTATTAGGCAGGAAACATTTTTATCCTTTATCATATTTCAATGTTAATTTAGTAAAATTATGGTAAATTCCTATTATGATTATAACTGATTAGAATATCAACATTCAATTCCACTGTTCTACATGTATCAACTGCTATATCATAAAAAAGCAAATATGGGCATATGGAGTTGTTTGGATTTTGCTTTTCCAGTTTAATTTCACTGTAGCAAACTAGACTTTATCAACTAAATCTCCATGGTCAGTAAGATTGTGGTAGTTTTTTAGATAGCAGAGATTAAATATTTAAGGTGGATTAAAACAAGTATTCTTAGACTCATCTGCATTTGAACAGGATGAATTTCTCAAGGAGAGTTCTCAGGATTTCACACTTTGGTATTTTTAAGACTCTGCTCAGATGTCACATTTGATTAATTTACAAGTTTAGTCATATTTGTTAAGTGTATCTTCCTGCTAAGTAATGTCACACCCAGGTTAAACAACTCAGTTCTTCTCCTTCTTCATTTCCTTACTACCCAAAGCTGCTTTAGTTGTCCCTTTCAAATCTTATGATATTTCTTACTTACCATTCCCATAAGATTCCTAGGACAATGTAGACAGCTCTGTTTGCCTCTCTTAGAGATGCTCTCTGCAATGGCTGTGTTATTCACAGTTATGTGGGAGGCAGAAATGCACTGGGATTCAAAGACTGGTTTCTCAAGTAAAACCACAAGCATTTTAATTCTGGCTTCCTAATGTATCGGTTGAGTGACCCAGGCAAGCTTTTTAACCTAACTGTCCCTGAGTTTCCTCTTCTGTAGAAAGGAAATAATAAATTCATGCCTACTTAATAAGGCAGTATACAGAGTACATAAATTAATTTACGTAATACCCTTAGCACAGTGTCTAAAATACAGTAACTTCTCAAGAACCACTGCCCTATTTTTGACACCAAGGTTTAATGAAAAATCTATACCTAACTCATGCTAACTGAATGATGCATCATTTGAGTTATATTGTTTAGTTCAAACATTATGAAAGCATGATTTCAAAATTTGGCTCAAAAGATTATAATAAAAATATCTTACTTTTCATTTTATTCCAAAGAGTAAATGTTCCATAGTACATTTTGAGTAAGTGTCTAAAGTGATTTGGATAAGTCATATATATGAAAGTAGGAACAATATTGCCCAACCTGTCAAGTTGCCAAGTGTTAATCACTGTCAAGATCATAACTAAAGTATATTTTGCAAAGATATTGACTTTCTAGTGCATCAGGGTATGATAGCAATTGTGTGTGAAGTAACAGTCTAAATTGAACAGCTAAAATAAAATTGGGTTAGCGAAGATGGCTAATATAAATTTTATCAAAGCCAATTCAACTAGAGGAAAACACTAATGAAAATGATAAAACAGACACAGAACAAAATTTATAGATGTTATTCAGAACCACAAAACACATTAATAGCTGGTGTAATGGAGATGAATATCAAAGTTGAAGCAACTGTCTTCAACCCCAAACTAGAGTAAAACCATAGAAATTCATTTCATCAGAAAATATGTACTCTGAGTTTATTGTGAGGATAGTAACCACACTCAATTTTAACAGAGACTTAAAAACATTTATGCTGTTCAGAGACTTCATATATATAAAATTCATTTGCTTCCTACATTTAATAAGATGTGCCAATGTGGAAACTAATGCAGACATACCTCATTTAATATGCTTCACTTTATTGTGCTTTGCAGATAACTATTTTTTTTTTTCGCAAACTGAAGATCTGTGGTTACCCTGGCATATGCAAAGTCTATTGCCACTATTTTTAAAAGCATATGCTAATTTCAAGCCTCCATATCACATTTTGGTAACGTAATATTTCAAACATTTTCACTATTATTGTATATGTTAGGTGATCTGTGATTGGTGATACCACCATTGTATTTGATATTATTATTGCTTTGACATTATTATTGTAATTTGGGGAAGGGCATCATAAATTGCACCCATACAAAACAATGAACTCAATTACTCAAGGTTGTATATGTTCTAACCACTCTACTTATGAGCCACTTCCCTGACTCTGTCCCTCTGCTTGGGCCTCTCTATTTCCTAAGACAAAACAATATTGAAATTAGGCCAATTAATAACCCTATGGCAACCTTTAAGTGTTCCAATGGTAAGAAAAGTCATACCTCTCACTTCAAATCAAAAGGTAGAAATGAATAAGCTCAGTGAGAAAGACATGGCCAATATCTAGGCCTCTTGTACCAAAGAGTTAGTCAAGCTGTGAATGCAAACAGTTCTTGAGGGAATTCAAAGTGCTGCTCCAGTGAAAACACAAATGATAAGAAAGTGAGTTTGTTGCTGATAAGAAGAAAGTTTTAGAGGTCTAGATAGAAGATCAAACTAGCCACAGCATTGCCTGAAGCCAAAGCCTAATCTTGAGTGAGGCCCTAATTCTTTTCAGTTTGATGTAGCCTCAAAGAGGTGAGGAAGCTGCAGAAGCTTGAAAATAGCAGAGAGTTTTGGAAAGAACCCATCTCCACAAAAAAAGTGCAAGGTGAAACAGCAAGCGCCTGATGTAGAAGCTGCAGCAAGTTATTTAAAGATCTTGCTAAGATCATCAGTGACTGTGGTTACAGTAAACAACAGGTCTTCGATGCGGGTGAAAGAGCCTAACACTGGAAGAAGATGCCATCTACAATTTAATAGCTAGAGAGAAGTCAGTGTCTGGTCTCAAAGCTTCAAAAGACAGCTTGTCTCTCTTGAAAGAGGCTAATTCAACTAGTTAGTTACTTTAAGTTGAAGATACTGCTCATTTACCACTCTCTAACTCCTAGGACTACTACGAATTATACTAAACCTACTCTTGCTGTGCTCTATGAATGGAATTACAAACTTTGGATGACAGTAATTTGTTTACAAAATGGTTTACTGGATATCTTAAGCCTATTGTTGAAAAAAGTCCCCTTTAAAATATTACAGTTCATTAGCAATGCACCTGGTTTCCCAAGAGATCTGTCAGAGATATACAAAGAGATTAATGACGGTTTCATGCCTGTGAGCACAATATCCATTCTGTATTTCCTGGATCAAGGTATAATTTTGACTGTCAAGTCTTATTATTTAAGAAATATATTTCATAAAAGTTATGCTATAGAGAGTGATTCCTCTGATGGGTCAGGACAAAGCAAATTGAAACATTCTGGAATGGATTCACCATTCAAAATGCCATTAAGAACATTGCGATTCATAGGAGGAGGTCAAAATCTCAATATTAACAGGAGTTTGGAAGAAGTCGATTCTAGCCCTCATGGGTAATCCTGAAGGGTCAAAGACTTCAGTGGAGGAAGGACCTGCAGATGTGGTGAAAATAGAGAACTAGAATTAGAAATGGAGCTTGAAGATGTGACTGAATGCCTGCAATTTCACAGTAAATCTTTAAAAGATGAGGTGCTGCTTCTTGTGAATAAGCGAATTTTTTTTTTGAGATGGAATTTACTTTTGGTGAAAATGCTGTGAACATTATTGCAATGACAACAAAGGACTTAAAATATTGCATGAACTTAGTTGATAAAGCAGCAGCATGAATTGGGAGGATTGATTCCAATTATGAAATAAGTTCTACTGTACTGCAAGATTCAGTGAAATCTTTCATGAAATCTTTAACAAAGGAGTCAACCAATGCAGCAAAATTCAGTGTTGTTTTACTTGAATAAATTGCCCAGCTGCTTAAAATCTCAGCAACCATCACCCTGATTAATTAGCAACCATTAACATTAAGGCAAGTCCCTCTACCAGCAAAAAGATTATAAGGTATTGCTTAACATTTTTAGGCAATATATAAATTTTAATTAAGGTATTTACATTTTAGACATAATGGTATTGCACATTTAATATAATGTGCAAAGGAAAACCAAAAAATAATTACATGCCTCATTTTATTTCAGTAGCCTAGAACCCTGCAATATCTCCAAGGTATGCTTGTTTATATTGCCTGTTGTTGATAGGAACTTAACATTGTCATAAAGTTAGTAAATAATCCTCTACAAAAATTAACGTGTGACGGTATATATCAGGATCAAATATATTTTATATATATTTCATTAATATTAATGTTGGATTACATTTCCTCAATAATACATTTATTTATTCAAAAATTTTACTAAGTGACTACTATGTATCAGTAGCTATTTTAGGTGCTGTAGATACAGCATTGAACAACATTAAATTAAGAGGATTTCCTGTAGTCAGAGATTAAATCTTAGGTGGCAGGGAGACAGGAAACTGATAAATTAACACAATAGATGATCTCTCTGATGACAATAAATATTCTGCAGGAAAAAAGAACAGGAAGAGAATAAGAAGCACTGAAGGATAAAAGGTGTTGTCACTATGAAAAAAATCATTTCAATAAAGACCTAGTGAGGTCTGGAGAAGAAAATTCCTGAAAGTACCCAGAAAAAGAAGTTGGAAGTGACAGAGTTTTCACAAACTATAAAGATCCTATATAGGAATGGGACTAATTGACAACTTACATGGGATGTGTGATCATCAGATATTAGCATATTCATAAAATTTATATTTTCAAGAAAATATTTTATACTTATTTATTATAATGTATGCAGTACAGTACAGTAGGTTTCTGGAGAAGGTGCTAACAACATTAGTTACTGCATATTATGTAATTCTTCCTCAATTTTGTTTATTCAGCTTCTCATATGAAATCAAACCTAAAGATGTGAAAAATGTTGTTTCTTGCTTTCATAAAATATTAAGATGATGTACTAAAAAGTGGCAATTCTGTGAAGAGACAATCAACTACTATCTATTTATAGATGCAACTAGTGATGTAACATTGTAAAATATATAAAATCAGAATGCAAATAAAGACTATTTTCCTTCTATTAAAATATTACCTTACATCACTGAAACTCAATCCTGGAGAAAAATATCTAGGGAAAGTCATGCAAAACAGTTTCTTTTCCATAATGTAATTCAACTAAGCTTTTTTCTAATGTGGATATGTAGAGTTATCCAGATTACTCAGCTTGTTTACATCAACTTTGGAAGACATAAGAAAATGATCCTTTCATTTTCTTGGCATGATTGCAGAATGTCATAATATTCTTCTAAAACACAAAAGTATGCAAAATCCACACACTTCTGATAAGTATCACATTGATAAATCTATACAAGAGAACTTTATTCCTATGTTCACAGCAATGTCACTACTTTGAGGCTTGTAACACCAATACAATGCATGCATTTCTCTGCAAGGTCCTCTTCCTCTTTCCTGATGATTGCTTGCTGTTTGGGGCTATTTTGTTTATAATACTATTTAGGAATGTTTTATGATAGATCACAATAAAGTTTTGTGAAACAAGACAAAGAATTAATGAGATTGAATGTTTGAATAAATAAAAACTCAAGTACACACTATCTAGGAGATCTTCAGTATAACAAGATATTAATATTTGTTGAATAAATAAATCATACTTATTCATAGTCAAGAGGAGGTAAAATAGATTTACCTCTTCAACTGTGATATAATCTAACAAACTCTTAACACACTAAATGTGGTCAGAGTGACAATGTGTAACTTCAAGGTCTGAGATGTATGAGTCACAAAGCTTTTCCCACGCACCACTGGAATATTCCTTGCAGGGAGGTAGCCGTCTTTATTAGACGAGAAAGGTCAAGTATTGATGAGGAGAAGTCAATGTGAAGGACAAATGAAAAGCTCCAGCTGATCTCTCAAATGGCAGTGTCACCAACTGTGGGATATTTATGTGGGGCCCTTTGGGAAATTCTAAATATTCTACGGCCCCAGACAACAAGGAAGGAAAAGAATGGCCAATCATTCAGCAGAATTATGAGGAGTAATTTTAAGCTATGAACTTTGGATCCATTTCATTTTACATCAGTAGGAAAATGAAACAACAGATGAGTGTTCCCCCACCCCAGGAGACACAAGGCTATTTCCTGGGGATATGTCTGAATACAATGAAATTTATTTTTTGTTAATCGATGATATCCTCCATCTGAACATGCAAAATCGACAGTCAAACAACTGTGTGTTCCTCGTGAAAGTGACATGTACAATAACTAGATATAGTTATTTACATAAAGAAGTAAATACACTTTCTAACTTGAATAACCCCAGCCAGAAACACAATAATGAGCTTGAACTATAATGATGGATTTTCCACAAATCATACAGAATAAAAGACAACAGCTGTTGGGATTAATTATAGTTAAGAACAACAGCATTTTGAAAGAACATCATTTTAGTTTTGACTGGAATTTCTGATAGGTATTTTAATGTAAAAAAATAATTTAAGGCCAAACATTTAATAAGAAGAGAAATTCAAGTGGTTTTAGGCATACATGATTTTTCACTGCTTTCAAATGTACAGTCTGAAAAAATTTCAGATAAACTATCAGAAATTTTAATAACAGAACCATGAAATACACTTAGTATTGCTTTCCAAGTACTGCTACATAAAACTCAAATTAAAGCTGGTAATTATAACTTTTACTTAACATAATAAAAGCACTTAATATTGAATTCATTAGAAGGAAAAGATAACGTTAAGAATTAATTTCATAAAACTATTCCATAAAATCTCAGATGCAGCTCTGAGAGCAGCCACAATTATCAGAATCTGAGAATACATCTGGCTTGAACAACATTCAACATCCCTTCCGCTCTGAATCTGTCCTCACCGATTCTAGGATAAATTGTAAATATTTGTAAGGAAGATACTCCCTTTGTGACAGAATTTTACTCTGCTCTATGCAAATAGCAGATGATGATTCATGGCAAATGTGTGGTCTCTTAAGCCTGGGCCCAAATCCAAGAACAATATTTTATAGGTAGTGACAGTAGCTAAGCCTTTAAAAAATTTAAATATAAAAACATATCATTTGAAAAAATGTAATTCTACTATTATTCTTTTCAGTGATTTCTACCTGTGTCAAATAACAATATGATAAAACTTCAAATAATCAAATGCAAGTAAAGATAGTTATAAATCCTAACATCAATTAAAATGCAGATTTGGAAATCCCAGAATAGGAAGTTAGCACACATGTCCATGTCATCTCTTTCAACCTTAGTATTTGACTCATAATATGAATTCAATGTATATTGTCATCTTTTCTAAAATTCCATTCATAAGGAATATATGTTAACGCAGTCTTACTTAAAAGAAGTTTTTCATAAAAATCTAATGTAAAAAATGGTTCCTTATATTTTACCAACTTTAGATATATGTAATATATGATAATATGGAAGAAAAATATGAAATGAAAAAGAGTTCCACGATTAACTTATTATCTGTGCTGCTCATGTGAAATGGTAATGATTTCAGGGGCATTTATTAATCCTAATTTATAAATATTTCTAAAATTATTTATGGTAACTCAATAGAGTACATAATAGTTTCTAGTCATTCTGTAAGGCTATTTAGAAATATAATGAATAAATATGGATTTTAGTCAGAGATATATGATAGGTGAAACTTCAAGTAAACACATCACCAGTTATTTATGAAGTAGTTATATTAGGTACAAAGAAAAATAAATAACTAGGACTTACCATTACTTTATTTGTGGGATGTAACTCAATTACTAAATTAGTAAATTCAGGGCTCTGCACATGATATTCATGTAAGTTTCTGCTGGTACTAAAGGTGATTTCTTTAAAAAAATGTGTGGGAGATAACTTTCACAATACAGGCATTGAAGTGAATACAGGGCTAGACTTTTACATTTGGATATATTTTTTGGCTGTAAGACATAATTATATCTGGAGATTTTAATTTCTAGTGTTTGTTGTGGTTCTCTTTTGTTTGTATTTATTTTTATAATTCCATCAACAAACTCCTTTTAATCTTCAGGTACAAGTACCCATTATAAAATTACCTTATATATATATTATATTATTTTATTACATTATGAATATATATATATTCATTATGTAATAAAAGTACACTATTTTAAAAAAACACTGATTTGTTATAATTAAATGATTGTATGGAACATGGAAAATAATGATAAAATACATAATATCTTCATTTAGCAAAGACATACAAAATAAGAATATTCATAAAATTTTCAAGTTTTCTCATGGAAAGTAAAATTTTATATGAAAAAAATATTTTTAAATGTTCTTACATGGAAATTGTCTTAAATATATTATATCATTGTTTTCCTCATCTAAACATTTTTATTTATTTTTGTTCATGTCACCATTGTTTTTATTTTTTAATTTGTTCTAATTAGTTATATATGACAGTAGAATACATTTTGACACATCCTACATAAAAGGAATATAATTTCTCATTCTTCTGGTTGTACATGATGTAGAATCACACAGGTCATGTAATCACATATGTACATAGGGTAATAATGTCTGATTCATTCTACTATCCTTCTTACCCCCTCCTTCAGTCCCCTTTGCCTAATTCAAAGTACCTCTTCTTTCCTATCACCCCCTTATTGTGAATTAACATCTGCATATCAGAGAGATCATTCAGTCTTAATATTCTTGTACATCATGAAAAAATGTACCATTGGTCCTTTATATTTTCACAGAGAAACTCTGGATTCAATATTTTTTCTAAAAACTGGATTTATATTAGGCAAGAATTTATTAGAAATCTAACTTAGCAAATCTATGTGGAAGACAGATGGTTAATAATAAAATTAATCATGATTATACATTGCCATTAGAAGGATATTTAAATTATAAATATGTTTGCAATGACATTCTCACTTCTCAATATTCATGGTAACAACATGGGATATGGTGGTATGTGCCTGTAGTCACAAAAACTCAGGAGGCTGAGGGAGGAGAATTTTTGAGCCTAGGAGTTTAAGACCAGCCTGGGCCACAAAGTCAGACTTCATAAACACAATTTTATATACACAATTTTATATATATAAAATTTTATATATATAAAAATATTTTATTTATATAAAATTGTGTTTATGAAGTCTGACTTTATATAATAATTTATTACTCAAATATGTTCTACTCAGTTGGAAATGGCACCAGTTATTTCAATACATTCATATATGATTGATTTTATCTAAAAGTTGAAATCAAATTATTCAGAAAAAGTAAAAGAGTAATAAATATAACCTCATTCTTCAAAATGAAATAATTCCCAAGTGTTCTCTTTAGCTGAGAAAAACTGGATTTTCACAATGAATCCATAGCTACTCGATGTTTCAGTTTTAGAAAACAATATACTACCTAAACACATTACATGTTTCTAAAATATAACAGAAAGTTCACTCTTAGATATTTTGGTTTTAGACCAGATTTTTGAAAGAGATTAGTTCTTTGGAGACCAGAGGGGGCGGGGAAGAAAAGTTTAAATAAATAGAATAAATTGTTTTAAGTCTAAGATGGAAATATTAGGCTACTCTATTTTAGGAATCAACTTAGAAATAACAAGAATACCTCCCAGAGTACATATCCATTTGTCAGTATTGATCATTATCCCTGGATTGCATTTCACAAAGCCCTTTCTCCATGGCTCACTTCTCTGAGCAGATAAACTATTGTTACTCCCAGTCAAAATACTGGGTTATACCTCATTCTAGTTTTCTGTCAGACCTAACATCTAAGCCTTAGTAGGTCCTACATGCCCTCCTCACAGATGTCAAAGCAAACAACAGATTACCTACTTCTTGCCATTCTAGGGTGATCACCTTGCTCTTTCACTTCTATCTTATTTCCCAATTTATAATGTTGTACTTCTACTCTCTATCCTTTGTTAACCAGGTTCATCATTTTAAAAAGTATTAACCAAAACATAATTTTTCTGCTGAAGCTATCCAATTGCTTTCTAATCTGAAAACAGTAAAGAGAAAGAGAAGAAGGAGAGAGGGAAAAGGAGAGGAAGAGAAAAACAACAGAAAATTTAATTTCTAGTCATAAATTGCAAGGACCTATGTAAATTTGCTCTAAAAATTTTCACTGTTTCAGAAATAATTTTGCCTCGCATGCCATCAAGTCTTTCTTTTAGAGTAGTATGATGAATGCTCTTCTGTTTTCTAGAAAGCTGTCTCAATCTTCAGTGTAAACTGCATCAGATCATTCTCAAACATCAGTCCTCAGTTCAAAATGTATCTCCTCAACCAGACTTTCCCTGGTCTCTATCTAAAGATGGAACTCTTCTCTCATATCCTCCTTCATAACACTACTCTTTATTTGTAATTGTATTGTTGATGTTGTTATTATTTGTCTTCTAGTTAAAACTGTCCTCTGCCTGAAGGAAGCTGTTTGTTCACTACCAAGTTCCTAGCAGGATTTCTTTCAAGTGGACACTCAATCTATATTTACAAGAATTTAATTTAAAATGAGATTTATATTTATTGTCTTCCAGAAATAGTCTGTGGAAAATTCATTATCCCTGAGACAGCACTTTTGTGGCAGAAAGGACACCATTGTGGTTGGCCCCTTGATGTCTCAGGATATACTTGCCAGATAAAATACAGGACATCCAAATAAATTTGACTTTCAGGTAAAAAACTGAAATATGTTTTGAAATATTTCATGGAAGATACTTATAATATGAGGTTTTTCACTGTTTATCTGAAATTCAAGAGTAACTGGGCATCCTGCCCACCATAGAGCATACTCTCATTAAGGAGGTGAGTGGCTCTCTAATCAATGAAAAGTTTTGTTTAAATCTCTAACTTTCAAATTGTATGCTAACTCTGGTTGGCAATTCTTAAAGCCCAGGGATACGCTACCTATCAGCCACATGGGATATTTATGCTCCACTTCAATTTACATCGTAAGTCTCATTGGTAAAAATGATACATATGGAAATAGTTAGAAGGGTATCTGGGATGCCCATTTATCTTGGCATACTAATCATTCCAAAGAAAAAGCAAGATTCAGAATTTGATGTTTTTATATCCAACGG
This sequence comes from Sciurus carolinensis, assembly GCF_902686445.1. Lineage (NCBI taxonomy): Eukaryota > Metazoa > Chordata > Mammalia > Rodentia > Sciuridae > Sciurus > Sciurus carolinensis. The sequence goes on along the minus strand of NC_062221.1, from coordinate 119,084,565 downwards.
AGTACACCTCTCACAAAAGAGATTTCATGGCTTTAGCTTTGGAATTATGCTTCTCATTTACTTTGAAAAACTCTAAAGAAAAAAAAAATAAGCCCAATTCAACATGTTTCAGAGATGCCCTTAAGTTCATTCTGTACTTCGTCTCTCAATATTCAGTAATAAAGATAGAGACAATAATAGTTTCCAACCTCACTTTCATGACACGCTTCCAACTGAATACAAAGCTCATTGCTATCAACAACCTCAGACATTTAAAGAAAGGTCTTTTAATATCTCTGTAAGCAAGTTTATATTGCTTTGAATTGTAGCTATGCTGAAAAATAATACTACATATAATTCATTTTTGTCATATTTACTTCAATTGAATACTATCTACTTTCTTCTATCCAATGAATAGCAAAAAACTTAGTGTCTCAGCAAAAATAGCTCCCTGGGATGTATTTCTACATCAATAGAGAAAACTTTTTGTATGTTACAACATATACAAAAATTCCTTAATTTTTTATAATTCTTTGTACATTTGAGTATCCTCTATGTTCCAGGTATTGCATTACATTAATTATTTACATTGTTCTATGATTTCAATTCCCCTTCCAAGAAAGCAAAGTGAAGATACATTTGATACTGTAACCATTAGTTATGCTCAGTATTAATGAGTTTCATGAATAATATTACCAAGTAAAAATCAAAAGCAGCAGAATCAAATAGAGTCAAATTAAGCAAATAAAATTTATTATTTCATTTCTTTCATAGTTCTTCTTTATTAAATATGTATTTGGGTCCAAGTTTTGAAATATATGTGAAAAAAGACCTCAATTTCTGTAAAATTTAGGAAGAATTACAGCCAATAGCAAATGTGATGCAATTTATGAAATATCCAATTTTCAGTTGGATAAATATTTTAAATGCAATATATTCATCTGCTAAAGTATTAATGAATTGCTTGCAACTCTAGAGAGAATTGGTGTTGCCACTGAGTATGTGAGAGGAAACACTTCACCCACATCCATGTGGGAATACTTTTAAATCGATGCATTTGCTTCTCCTATGTAATTATGCCAGACTTCATAAATGGCATCCAAGTGATTATATATTTATATATGACTAAGACTGTGTAATAAGCAAGGTATATATAAAGTATATATTAAAAGGAATATTTTAATGTGTACTTTTAAAGAACTTTTTACACTTAGGAGGTGAACACAAAGCACTAAAAAAATAGACAAACCTATTTTTAAAAATCTCCTAAAGAGTAAAACTATGTTAGATCAAAATGACAAGGGTATGTCTAAGAAGAAAGTTATTTTACTATTTGTGGTTTGTAAGATGATGCCAGATATTATTCTTAATAAAGTGTGATATTTGTATCTAAAGAGTTCTTTTTTATATTCTAGCCTGAGGCTCCAGCATGGGGAAATCTGTTATTTTTTCCTCCTAATTTACCAAACTGATGACTTTGTCATTATTCTATCAGAAAACAATTGGAAACAATGCAAGCTTGCTAAAAAGTTTAAATGGGGCACACACAGGGAAAAATCATCTATATTTAGTGAAAGGAAAAAAAAATCAAACTGCAGAAAATACACCTTCTATGTGTGATACATTGATTTTCAACACTGTTGGGAATAAAAACAAAGTTCTTGGTTTGCTTATAGAGGTTAATTTTTTTAAATATAAGAATTACAGTTTTTGCAATTTGGAAACATAAACAATGTATAAGCCATGGTATGATTAATATAATCCCTTCCATTGACTCTATACCTATGAAGAGAATAAAATCTCTGGATTTCATGTAAACCTTTGTGTCTACTTGCATAAGCATTCTCCAATCAAATAATTTATGATGTGTTTTCACTTAATCAACTCTACTCCACTGCCTTTAAGCTACACAAAATATATCTGAGATACTACTTGTTTTGTTTCTATTTCCCCATCAATCTCAGATGGCTATTCACCTAGAAAATAGGAACATCAAATATTTTCACAGAACTCAGTGCTCCTACCATTCTGGTCAGCAGCCACCAAGGGTGGCTAAAGGATAGAACAGGGCAAAGTTGGAGACAGTACCGCAAAACTGCTACAAAGTACACTCAAGGGCCAAGATTATTTGACATCTGGCTCCAGTACTTTCTATTTTGTTACTTTGAGCAATTTGCTTTACCTTGGGGTACCTGAGTTTTATGAATGCCCAAACAAGTGAAATTCTATCCTTTCACATAGAAGAAATTAAAGGATTAAATTAAGATTATGCATGCAATGTCTCTTACTGAAAGTGTAGGGTACACGTGAAGTTTTCTTACAATTTTCCTAAATTCCAAATGTGTCATCTTTTACTGAGATTTACTGTACAGGTATTTATAATTTGTAATATTTCCTTAAGAAAACATGCTGCAAGTCTTTGTCATTCCTCAGTTTAGAATCTATTTAAATAGTAATAATTCCATAATCATTTCCAAGTGTGGTGTCTCAGCCAACATGTAATGCAAGGTAATTAATCATACCATTGGCTGCAAGTGTCACATTATAAATGTATTACCAGACCCTTGTCTAAGTGACCATATAATCTATTACTACATCAAAGTCTAAAGCTCAAATGTGTTTCTGAATGCCCTCAAAATGAAAATTTGAAGTGTGCAGCCAATCTGTTACAATTTTAATACAATAAATTTAATTTTCTGAATGATTTTAATTTCACACAAAAAATGACCAGAAAATAGTGAGTTCCCATATGTGCCCTATCTTCAAGTATGCAATCTCCCAATTATCAACATCATTCAACAGAGTGGTAGGTTTCTTAAAACCCAGCTAATCAATACTGACTCATCACTATAACCCGAGATACATAGTTTACATTTGGGATGACTCTTGGTGCTGTGCGTTCTAAGGATTTTGATAAACATATGATGACACATATCCACCAGTGAAGATTCATTCAGAATAATTTCACTGCCCTAAAAATCCCTGTGCTCTGCCAATTCATCTTTCCGCCCTCATACCAATGGCAATTTCTAATATCCCCCCAGTTTGGCCATTTCCAGATTGACTTCTTTCACTAAGTAATATGCATTTACATTTTCATCATATTTGGTATATTGCTAGATACTTCATTTTTTAATGAGTACTTATTATTAATTGTCTGAATGTACCAAATGTTATTTATCTGTTCACCCCCTGAAGAATATGGTCATGATCAAGTTTTGACAACTATGGGTAAAGCTGCCATAAACATCTTTGTGCAGAATTTTATGTGGATATAGATTTGAACTCACCAGTGAACAGCAAGAAATGTGATTTTTGGTCATACGGTAAGAATGTTTAGTTTTGTGAGAAAGTTCCAAATTCTTTCAAAGTGGCGGTACCATTTTTCATTCCCAACAGAAATGAGTAAGAGCTTCTAATATTTCAAATCCTCACCAGTATTTTTTTTCAGTGTTTTAAATTATCATCATTCTAATATGTTTGGAGTGGTGTTTACTTGTTTTAATTTGCAATTCCCTGGAGACATATGATGTTGAACATCTTTCCATATGTTCACTTACCACCTGTATATTTTATTTGTTGAGGTGTCTGTTTAGATTGTTTTTGTTTTTGTTTTTTTTCCCTATGTTGTAATCAGATTTTCCTTTCTGTTATTTTTGAATTTTAAGAGTTAATAGCATATTTCAGATACTCATACTTTTAACAGGTATCTTTTGCAAGATTTTCTGCCAGTCTTATCTTCTTACACTCTTGACATTATCTTTTACAGAGCATAAGCTTTTTAGTTTCAATTAACTATAGGTCATTAATCTTCTTTCATAGAACATGCTTTCAGGGTTGTATCTAAAGATCATTACCATATTCAAAGTCATTTTTAGTGTATACCATGTTATTGTCTAGAAATTTTATATTGTTGCATTTTTCTTGTAAATGTATTATCTTTTTTTTTTTTTTTTTTTGTACTGGGGATTAGACCCAGGGGCACTTAACCACTAAGCCTAATCCTAGCTATGATCCGTTTTGAATTAGTTTCTGTGGAGAGTAGAAATTCTGGGACTAGATTCAATATTTCACATGTGGGTTTCTAGTTGCTTCAAAACCACACGTTGAACATACTACCTGTATTTCATTATGATGCTGTTGTTTCTTTATCAAAGATCAGTTCTCTGATATGAGAGCAAAAATAATTCTTTTTCCCTTTATTTCTCCCAAGTAGTTTTTCATGGTGAGAAAAATAAAAATAAAAATAAACATTCCTCCAACTATGTTCTCCTTTTACACTGGGATAGCCATTCTAGGTCTTTCATATCTTATATAAATGTTACAATTCATTTGAACATCAAATGTTAGTTTGTCAATATCCATTAAATAATATGCTGGGATTTGATAGGGACTGTGCTGAATCTACAGGTCAGTTTGGGAAAATTTATCTTTTTTCACCATGGTACTGGGGACTGAACCCAGGGACGCTTTACCAATGACCTGTATCCCCATTTCTTGCTAAATTGCTGAGGGTCTTAGTACATTGTTCAGTCTCATACAATTTTTAGAACAACATCGTATAAACATGGCATCTTTCTTTTATAGTATTCAAACTATAACCAAGATTTGATTACTATGTGAAATTAAATTATATTTGCATTGGACTACATACCCTTTGTTTTATTTTCAAAATCTTTACCTAAATATGGCTGAACTTTTGATGATCTGATAATCTTTCAATTGCAGAAGAAAAAAAAAAGCTATTTCTCTCTCCAGTAAAATTTGCGGGCTTCTTTGGAAACTGGATAAGAATATTCACTTTAGTTTCTACCCACTCATTCACTAGTGATCACCTTTCCATACTCCTAACAAGCAAATAAACAAAATATTGGAAAACATTCCTATGAAGGTTAGTCACAAATGAGAAAGAGAAAACAAACAAACAAAAACAAAAACAAAAAAACAGTTTGATTTACAGATTTGAGCAAGGTAGTTAAGGTTATGGTAAAATACATAAATATTTTTACATATTATTGATAAAATTTGATGAATTCAAGTCTGAATACTATGACTGACCAGAAAGATTCTATTGTACTAAGCAAAATTTTCAGGAAGAAATGCACTATAATAAAGGGTCAAATAGTGCGTGGAAATCGATGAAGCTGTAAGAGAATTGTTTTATTTGAACCTGAAATGTTCAAATAAGACCTTGCACACTTTAGTGGAATCATGTTTGTTAACAGTGTGGTCATAAAATATAATGATGGTCTGAATTAACTATTGATGCATGAGTGAAAATGTAGTAATATGTAGGTCTCTTGACTCTTACTCTTCTGTTCATATCTACTACAAAGGCTGTCATTCAATAAGATATTTCCGTGAACTATTCCCAACTGGGTCATCAAACAATGTGGTTGTAAATAACTCCTAGGAGGTTTATCGCTACATACCTACATAAACTTAATTATCAAATGCTTAGAAGAGTCTGTGGTTATCATGGACAACACAGACAGCTGCATACTTTACATGTCAAACTGCATTTTGCACAAATACATATTGCCTTGTTTTAGAGGAGAGAAAACGATAATGGCTTTCTCATAGGAATAAAACAATAGGCATCATCAAATGGATTCAAATTCCCTTAGAGAATGACCAGAACTTTAGAAAAAGAAGGTTATGAGAGGTCTTATGGCATGGTCAAACTAAATTGCATTGAGGTTAGATTTCACTACCCAGCCTTAGTTTAAGCCTGTGACCAAGAAAGGCAGTTCCTGGCTTTGTCTGCAACTGACTTGGGACCCAGAAACACCTGGTTTATTTCCTGTATTAATGATTCCTGTTCACAATACAGCAGCATGTAAAAGGGTCAGTTTTGTTGGGAAGGTATAGCACATACATGTGAAATCCTTTTTGATTTTTTTCTTCTGTGATGAAAATAAAAATGCTACCCTAAATGTAGATGCTGAAAAAGAGATTGTTTTACTACAAGAGAAATCAGGTTGGGAAGCCGACAGATGAACTGAGAAGGAAAAAGATATATGTCATCGGACCTAGGTAGCTCCAATTAGGAACGCTACAAAAAAAGAACTTGGTTGGTTATAGGGAAATAACCTTCTAACCCTTGGAATATTCTGCCTGGTAAGTGTTTTTGTATGCTCAAGGCCTTCAACCACACTGAATTTACAGTGAACACCAGTCCTTTTATGCCTGAGGCTTTTGGTCACAGGTCAACTAACTAGTTTCATGGAACCATGGGGATAGCAGTGAATGTCTGTTTTTGCTGTAGGAGGGGGCTGAATTCTGAGTTGTTAAGTTAAAGAGTGTGGTGAATGCCTATGAAAATGACCCCTCTAAAAATACCGGATAACAATCCTCAGTTGGACTTCCTTGCTTGACAGCATTTGCATGCATGTGTAGTCAAGCATCATTGCTAGAGAAAGTAAGAGAGTCCTGTGGTAATTTCACAACAGGAGACACCAGTGCTTATGCCTGATTTTTCCCTGGACCTAACTGCTCAGGCATCTCCTTTTGCTGATATTTCCCTATACTGTATAGTAACCATAGATATTATAGCTTTTCTGAGTCCTCAAAGTCTTTCTAGTGAATTATCCAAACTGAAGGTAGATAGGTGGTCCTATTATTTTTAAATGAACTAAGTCATTACAAGAATGAAATAAAATGGTGCCTAAAGAGTTCTTAAGGCTGTGTCTGGCACATGAGATTCAGTAATTTTACTGTTATTATTCTTAATTTCATTCCTCATCTGGTGAATCCAGAGAATTAACTAATGTAAATCAATTGTCATGGAATTTATTTATCTGTAAATTTTCTGTTCTTCACAATAGAAACTAAATCCCATATTGTGGGCTTTTATCTATCTTGCTCACTATTTGATGTCTAACACCCATGCAGGGAATAATCACCAAATAAATATTTCTTCAATGAACGAATTAATAAATGTGAATAGAAACCCGAGGAGCTGCAATGAATTAGTTTAAAAAATAGCACTCAAAAACAATCATCTTAGTTTTTTAAAAATATCTGAAGAGAAGTTAAGTTTCAAAGGCCTCATTTGCCATTATAATGTTTCTAAGATTAGATCTAATAACAGTAATGAAAATGTCACTAAAATACAAATGTTGGCCTGGCATGGTGTTTCATGCCTGTAATCCCACAACTCCAGAGGCTGAGACAGGAAAATTACAAATTCAAGGCCAGCCTCAGCAACTTAGCAAGGCGCTAAGCAACTTAGTGACACTCACTCTCAAAAGAAAAAGAAAAAAGAAAAAAAGAAATCTAGGGATGTATCATCTCAGTGGTTAAGTCAACCTCCCCCACCAAAAATTATAAATGTTGGTTCAATGTAATTACTGATCACTTTCTAATTATAATCTATCCAAGATGGCACAGGAAGTCTCTCAGGGACATTGGTATTTAGCAGAGAAGTTCAGACAAAATCTTATCTCTTTGCTGAGATACTGAGAAGGAAATTCAGTTATTCCATGAATTTAAAATTAATGGATTTTCAGTTTCCTTACTAACCTCAGATTGTTTCCAAAGGCTAAATATTCATAACTTTCCCTAAAGGTATGTGTAATCATCCATAAAATTTTAATATTCGTCTTTTAGAATTTTCTTTTCAATTTCAAATCAAAATACCAAAAGCTCCATTAGGACAAGATAAATGGATTCCAAAAGAAGTTCAATACTGTAAATTACAGAAATGCAAAATGAAACATTGAGTATGCCAAGCCAAGAACAATCCAGGATAACAGCTGCATCCATCTTTTTTTGTGTTTTAATTGCATTTGGTGCCACCTGGTGGCAGCTGACCACTGTGGCTTAAATATAAATGGAGATATTTCTGGGTCCTGGGTTATTGGCTGAGACTTTCAATATATCAGCAGTAATTGCAGGAATCCTTATTAGTTTTCATTCATTGCATTGGTTCAATCCAGTGTTGAGCCAAGAGAAAATTGGGGCCATGAGAACTCAATCTCGTCCCACTGCAATAAATAAGAACCAGAATCAAAGAGCCTGAGAGCAGAATATAATGTTCATATTATACTCCCACCTCTTTTTAGAAGTAAAAGCTTTATATTTACTTAATTTCTCTTAATTTCTCTCAATTTGTTTATCTGAAAACTAATAATAATAATAATAATAATTTCTCCTCACATTTTTTACAATTATATGAACAATACCTGTAAGATTTTAGTAGTTTTCCTGATAATTCAGTAAACAAACAAAACCAAGCAAACAAAAATGTACTAATATCATGTCATATTGGCAGTAATATAAAAGGTTACTCTCTAAAGACTAAATGCATTCACGCTTATACATGTATGTCACACAACTCAAGAATATCAAAGAAAAACAGCACAATGATTAAATGTTTTGAATGTAACAATGAATAATAGTCTAAGAAAAGAAAAATAAAATATACTAAAGTATGTGATGATGTTGGGTTTGTGACTTGCATATTTTATTATATACAGGTGTGTATGTTTATCATATTTTTGAGAATTCTGTGTGTGCAAGAGAAAGGAACAGACCCTTTAAAATATCACTTTCAGAACAAAATGCCTTCAAGAGGAAATAGTGCTGATTAATCAAAAACATTGAGCATAGCAAAGAAGAGAGGCAGATAGACTAGCTGCACTCCTGACAGTAACAGAGCTTTTAATCTCCTTTCCTCCTTCCTGTATCCCTCTCGAGTCTTTTCTCCTTTAGTAAACTGCCTTTGAAGTACTTCAATCATCCTCTCTCCTACAGGTAACCACTGACCTCTATTTTGGCTGTCACCACTGAAAGCAATGCATTTATCTTTATTTTAACTGGAGTGTAAGCTCCTTCAGGGAAATTGATGAGTTTATTTCTTCGTCTGTATCCCTGACATCATTAATTCAATGCCATGCATCAAGGACAGAAATATATGATTAGATGAACATCCCTTTTTGCTTCAATATTACTATTTAGGAAAGGGATGAAAGAATATGCTAATTGGACACTTCATTATTTTAAGCACAGGGACTGAGTAAGCAACTGGGACTTCCCTTCTTAATCTATTCATGAAAGCAGTTCAGTCTCCTCATAGGAGCTGCCAAATTTCTTTCAAAAGACAAACTTAAACTACTGTTCATGTTTTCTGACAGATTAAATGTCTATGTAGTTTCTTCACTGATAAAGGATATATATATTCACTGATATTGGATATTAAAAAATATATATATACATACACACACATATATATATATATTTGCTTTGTAAGGTTTTGAGAATCCAACAGGTTTTATTTTTAAAGACATTTGTATCTTAGTATGTGACAATCATTACCAAGAACCTTACTGGGTCTTTTTATAAGGCCTGCAATCATTTAAGCACATATGTGCATATGTCAAATGTAAGATCCGAATATAAAATAATGCAAAATTTGGACTTTTTCTCCAAGTGTGAAGAGAAAAAGTGTATGAACTTGAGAGGACCTTTATTTTTCAAACAGAATTTCTGCTGATTTAAATATATTCCTATTCCCTTAACAGCCCATAGTCCTATGTAAATTGTGGTATTTTATGCTAGTAATTTGCTTAACTGGTATTTACTCAAAGTTTTAAGCACAACTGCTCATGAAAATTTACAATCTGGTGAATCAGCAAACATTCATCTCCACATTTTATGTATATTTTTCAGACTTATGGCACATTTTATTTTTCTATTTCATAGGAACAACATTTTCTTAACTTATACATAGAGTTGCCTTTAATTGTATGAAATAGTTCTGAAATCATGTTAGAATTCATTTGTGGAAATATAAATTACATTTCTACTATATTATAGATTAAAATTATATAAAGTAAACAATTCTTTGAATTTGTTTCTGCAATGAGATTGGTATAATAGAGCAGGATAGAGTTTTCTTAGAATGACTTAAGGTACATATGAATATGTACAAACTAACCCTATATTAAGTACCCGTGTTAGCCTTTCATTGCTGTGAGCAAAATACCTGACAGGAACAACTTAAAGGAGGAAAAGTTTATTTTGGCTCATGGTTTCCGGGCCCAAGATGCAGCAGAACTTCATGGATTAAGGGCATGGTACATGAAAGCTGCTCAGGTCATGATGGCAAGAAAGTGGGGAGACTGCAAACCCCCATATGCACACACCCAGTGACCTAACTTTCTCCAGTCACACCCAACCTACCTATGGTTACCATCCAGTTAGGTCCTTTGAATTATTAATCCATTAAATGGATTAATCCATTCATTCAGTTACGACTCTCATATTCTAATCATTTAACCTCCTGCATCAATACAGGGGCTTTGGTGGGGACACTTCATATCCAAACTTTAAGTGTATCTCTAAATATAATTTCAAACTATTAATAAGACACATCATAACATCCTAGTAATAGAATGCTTTCTACTACCATCATCATTTTTTAAATATAATCAGAATAAGTGAGAAACAAATGATATATATTTAAAATTCCTATTTATTCCTCATTTCTTGTGAATCAAATTATTCCAAAATGGTTTATTCTATGCCCATTAATGTACTATCAACCCTTATAAATATGACTTTGAAGTCCAATGTGTTAGAAGTGATGGTTGCTATATAGTAAAGAAATTGACTATCCTTTTGTCCTAGTTCTTGGAAGGAAAACTTGAATCCTTCAATTTCCCAAGTAATAACAGCCTCTCTGTTACTCATGAGCTCCTCCAATGACAATCTCTTAGTTCATGCTACAAAGTGGCTTATGGTGGGCTCCCAGAGAGCTTCAGGATGGGAAAGTCACACCAAGAAGATCAACCATGTGGTTAGAGAACTATAGAACTTTGAACTAGCCCAACCTCCAGGGAGAAATGGGATCCAAAGATCAAGTACAGTCATGTGGCTAAAGATTTGATCAACCATGCCTATGTAAAAGAACCCTAGCAAAGACTGAACCTTGGGTTTAGTGTTGTTGGACATGTGGATGTGCCAAGTTAGTGATGCATACTGATTCCCCAAGGTGAGGACAGCAAAATATTGTGTCCTCCTAAAACATCTGCAATGTGCAATGAGTCTCTTCATTGAGCTCATCCTGAGTTGAATCTTTCAGTATGAGTCTGCAACCATAAGTATAGTGCTTTCCTGAATTTTGAGAGTTATGTTACTGAGTTATTGAATCCTAGGGTCATGGGGACCCTGAATTTGTATCTAGTTGATAAGAAGTAGGTGGCCTGGGAGTCGTACATGCAGCAGGTATCTGAAGTGAAGGCAGTCTTCTGATCATCTGTGACGTCTGCCCTAATTCCAGGTGAATAGTTTCAAAATTAAATTGCAGTATACCAGCTGGTATTGAAACAAATAATGTGGTCAGTGATTTCAAATCATATATATTAAACATATATTTCAGTACGTAATTTAAATTTATTCCAAAACTTACAATAAAATTATATACATTGTTGTTTATTGTTTTAATATAAATTATTTAACTAATATGTAAAAATATTTTTTAAATTATGTTATTAAGGGGTACCATGTATTGTTTTGACACAGGTATACATTGTATTATGTTTAAATCAGGTAAACATACATATATTAAAGAAAAAAGAACATTCTCGTGTGTACCCAAAGTTCACTAACTGGGTAGAAATTCCTCAAGAAGATATTAACCAATAATAATATATAACAATATTTTTTAAAGTACAAAACTAATATGACTGAAGATATTATTGGAAAAACCACTTTTTGTTTAACATTTAGAACCATAATATTAGTCAGTTTAACTATTGCAAAATTTCTATTCATTTGACCTTCCCTTAGACTAAGTACACCAGTTACCAATTATTCACTGGGTGCTCCTCTAGCTCTCTGATTTTTCTGATTAATCTATGTACTTTATGTGTTATTGCTGAGGCAGGCTTTGAACTCATGATCTTCCTTCAACAGGCTTCCAAGCATCTGGGAATCTATCTATCTGTATATATCTGTATCTACATATGTCCACACACATGGATACACACACACATGCATATGACAATCATGATTCTATATTAACTGGCACAATATATACATTAATATTTATAATCTCTTTAATATTACACTAGTCTTTAGTATATTATATATTCCCATGCATTGATATATAATACAAACATACATGACATATATGTGTAGATACATACTCATGTAAATGTATCTTATAGAGATTATAATCACACGTACCACATATAATCAAGATTACTGCAATCACTCAAATTACTCAACATTTCTTGACTATGGGACTATTTTTAAGCCCCACAGAGTGGACTATCAACTGAAATAATCATTTTAGTAATTATACAGTAAACATAATAAAGACAGCTGTAACTCCTAATAAGTTACTTCAAATTTGGCACACAGTATGCACTTAGTTTTTAATTGTCGAAGAAATAAATGAAAACTATATAAATAAATTAAATGCGGTAAATGCCTTGTAGACATTGAATTCCTAATATAGTTCTTTCTGTGTTCTGATGCTGGATCTTCTGCCTTCACCATGATCATACCCTTTCTTATTTTTTATTTAGAGATAGGATTTCATTAAATTGCTTAGGCTGGCTTTGAACAGGTGAACCCTCATGCCTCAGCCTCCCAAGCCACTGTAATTATAGGCTTGAGCAATCATGTCCAACCCTTCATTCTTTTTCTGTCAAGATTGCTACTTTTATTCCTATCTAAAGATTTTTGAATAATAATCATATGTTACCATATTTTATAATATAAACTCTTCGGGTTTAAATTAATTCATAAGAAAATTCCTTTGCAATGGAGACGTTATAGATAGCAATGGAAAAATCCAAACATATGATGATAGTTATAAGTTCTCAATTAGTATATCAGTATTTCAGAGAGTTCATTGTTATAGGGGGACGTGACCTCATGCATACTGAAAACTTTGTACTCAGGGCTGGGGATGTAGCTCAGTGGTACAGCTTTTGTCTAGCATGTGCGGGTCCCTGGGTTCAATACCCAGCACAACAACAACAACAAAAAAAAAAAAAAAAGAAAGAGAAAGAGAAAAAGCAAATTCTGTATTCAATAACCTTAAATGAATGAAAACTTTTCCAATATATTTTCAGTGCATCATCAAACATTCAAATATATGTCAAGAACAATTAAATGAATAATGGAAGTAAAATAATATTGCAAATAAAAATTTAAAATATGATATGCCCTTGTTTTCAACAATTCACAATATAAAAGATACTACAGTACCATTACATTTTACCTTCAAGTTTGCCACAATTCCCAAGAAATTTTACCTTATTTAGTATTGTTTTTATATATATAATATCATAAAATAGAATTTAAATTTAAAAAGAACATTGTAAGAAATTACTTCAAAGATAAGATTTGTCCAGTTTCACTGATAAAAGCATGGGGCACATTCCCTAAATCTTTCATCTTTATATTTTGTTTAATTAATTTTACATTTTTCAGACTCAAGTATAAGGATCTTATAAAATTTGCCAGACTTTAATTTGTAGGAAATAAAATGCTTTTCTTTAATAAAATAGCAGTCAACTGTTTCAGTCACTGTATAACAGACAGTTGTTAGAAATCTAACTGGGTGAAAGTTTTGCTTACAATGAACATGATTTGAAAATAAATAACATGCTATAAGAATATAATGTTTATATTAAGCTTACATCACATAAGTGTATGAATCAATGAAATTACTAAGTAAACTATTGTTTTTCTAAGTTTATTTTAAACATTCAGGCACTACCTTTCTTTTCCTTTTTCCCATGATGACACAAAAATATTAACACTGTAAAATTTAAATTTAATATAATAACCATTGAATCTTTCAGAAAATTTACACTGTACATATATTTAAAGGTCTAACTAATGAGAAATTGTAAAGCAAACCTCCAATAAGAGTCAATCCATTTGTAATGGTTTGGATGTGAAGTTTTCCCCAAAAGTTCATGTGTGAGACAATGCAAGAACATTCACAGGTGAAATAATTGGGTTATGAAAGTCTTAACCCAATCAGCGAATTAGTCACCTGAAAGGAATTAACTGAGTGGTAACTGAAGGCAAGTAGGGTGTAGCTGAAGAGATGGGTTATTGGGAGTGTACCTTTGGGTTATATATTTGGTGAGCTGAGCTTAGTCTTGCTCTGCTTTCTGATCATCACGTGAGCTGTTTCCCTCAACCACATTCTTCCACCATGATGTTCAGCCTCACATTATAGCTGACTGTTTATGGACTCAAACCTGTAAAACTATAAGCCCCAAAATAAATTTTTCCTCCTCTAAAATGTATTCTCATCAGGTCTTTTAGTTACAACAGTGAAAAAAATGATGAAAACACCATTTGAGAACAGTGTAAGCACAAAGGAACTTTTCTCAGTTGTTCCCTACTTCAGTCAATAACAAATTCCTATCTTTCAAGAGCTCTTTCCTTCCTTGTATATAACACTTAACTAGTCAATGCTAGAGTTGAATGTATTCATATATATTTATGTATATAATATTTTTACATCATTATACAAATATTTACATTGTGAAAATGAAATGCAACAGCATACATATACACAACACATACAAATATATATTCATTGTATATATGCATGCACATATTTTAGTGGATGTAAAACACTGAGAATGAGTTGTTTTAAAATGTAATTCATTGTGGATGAATGTAGAAAAGGAGAAAATTTAAATTATATCTAAATTATATTCTATATAGACTGCTCATTGTCTTAAATTATTATGTTTAATTCTTATAAACCAAGAAGATTGTTTCACGTGTTTTATCCATATGTCTAGGATAGCTGAGTAAATATTTGAGAGTAGCAAAAATGGGAAAGTTTAACTCCAGTTAAATTTCAAAAAAATTACACGGATAAATTTCAGACATGAAATTCATAGCTGAGTTCATAGGTCAAAGGAAGCATTTCATTTAGATGTTATGAAGTACAGACATCTTCTATATCAGAGAGAATGAGGAGTGTGTCGCAACTGAAGTTTTCAGAAAGAAGGTTCAGTCTGGCTAAAGTAAAACAATAAGAACAACAAGAGAGTTTCGAAGATGTCCCCATTTTGCCTACAGCAGTTCCTTCTCAACTTCACCTGCTTGGGTACAAATAGAAACTGTATACTAAAATATTTCTATCATCTTGCAGCTGCAAGTACAGGCAGCTGTTCTTTGCATGTTTTATGAAGATCCTTCTTAAAAACACAGATGATTCCATTAAAAGAAGTTCTTACTCCAGACATTTTATAATAGGGAACACATTATAAAGCATAATTCACTTAATTCACCCCTTGATTTATTTTACAATACACAAATATGGTAATATATGATTACTTTCTATAACTTTAAATGTGTAATTGATCTACAATACATGCCATCTTCAAAACTTCCCACTATCTTGCTTCCAAAATAATCCGTGAAGGTACAAGACCAGAATTTCTCCACTCTGTAAAGCTACTGCAATCTATAACATTGTGTGCAAGATGTTGTTAAGACCAAAACCCAAAGTGCAGAAGCCAAAGAAAAATGTTCAATACTATTGCCTATGACAGAACAACTTGTTCATATTTCTCCCCAATGCAGAAGCTAATTTTAGCTGAGTTTCAAGCAGTGAATTACTCTTTCTGCCACAATTCAGGGCAGGATATAATTCCTTTCTATTAATGCAGCAGTGAGTAACATATCAGTTAGTGAAAGATAGAGCCATGAGTCCACAGATGAATAGAGAAGCCATTCCCTAGGAATAAGGAACGTATGGCAGGTATCTTACAGAGTCTATTAGAGAAAAGTGAAAAATAAAAAAATCTATAGGAATGAAGTTTTCTCCTCTGTGTTGAATGGAAAGCCTGTGGGTGCAGGAAATTTCTACCAATAATATAGGTTGTTTGTAAAATGAACACCTATTAGGCCACTGTAGGAGAAGAGAGGATTGATACAATGAATAAAGAGATCTTAAGCTCTTCTTGGAATACATGACACCATTTTTAGACAACCCTGGGTCAGATATTCCCCAGGTACCTTCATTATGAAATAGATTAAACCGCATCATGTTCATAGCTCTGTAACCATTTCAAAGTGTTCTCCAGTAGAAATTCTTCCTTTTGTACATAACTTCAGTTGTTATCATTTCAATATTTTTTTCCAGAAAACATCAGTTTAAGAATACCACTTAGCATTCTAGTATCTATAACAATATTTTAACAAAATGTATCTATAACAATGGTTGTACCAACAATAATCTATATATACATCTATCTGTAATTGACTTCCACAGTTATCATTTTGATTCTCTGTATAAGCAGAGAAATACATTAAAAACTTACTTCATTTTCATAGAATGACCAAGCAGACATTTTCCTGACTAGGTACCCTACAATTGTATTGTGATGTACATTCCACATATCTAGGCTAAATATGTAGGGCAAACATTTATTATGAAATGATTTAATGCCAAAAATAGTGTTTGTCTTGCTGAATTATTTTTTATTTTACTATAAACGGTGTTTCAGTGTGTCCAGAATGAATTTACTCATATGGAATTCAAACGCCAAAAATTTGAAATTTGCCTTGTTTTTGTTTGCTTCTGCTGTTCCTCAGAAGGCAAACATTTTATTCTTCATAATAAGGTAAGAAATATTACAGAAAAAATTTCACAGTAACAATTCCATTTTAAGTATTCTTGTATATAAGTTCTTGAAATAATTGGTAGAGTTTGCAAATAATGAGGACTCAGCAAGAAGGACCTCTGTACAGATGCACACAGGATTATGAGAATAAACACACACATATATATGTATGTATGCTTCCCTAAGATATGTCTTATGAATGGCAGACTATTTTAATGTCACAGGAATATGAAACACACACAGAAGTAAAACAGTGTAAGACAATGCATTTGTATGCACTTGATTTCAGGCCCAATTAAATCAGACTAATTATTAACTGCTTTGAAATATTTTTAGAGTCCAACCTAAATATTTGCCAGCAATTTATCCATGTTCACAAGCAATGAAAACATCTTAAAAAGTCTTATAAAAATGTTTCCATGCTTACATGGAAGTAATACTTGATTTAATTTGGAAAGAATAGAACTAAATTATTTTTAAATTACAAGACTCATTTAAAGGATCTGCAATTGCTCTGTATATTTTATTATACATTCTGTCAATTTTTTTTTTTTTTTTGTACCAGGGATTGAACCCAGGGGCACTTAACCACGGACCCACATTCCCAGTCCTCTGTTGTATTTTATTAAAGACAGGGTCTCGCTGTGTTGTTTAGGGCCTTGCTAGGTTGCTGAGGCTGGGTTTGAACTCTTGATCAGCCTGCCTCAGACTCCTGAATCGCTGGGATTACAGGAATGTGCCACTGCACCCAGCTTAATTTTTTAATTATAAACCTTATTTCAAAAAATTTCATATTATATATTAAAACTGACATTAACTTCAAGATTAACACTATAAAATCACCTATTTAACCAATAATTAAAAAATTGAAAAAGAGAATAAAATGCCCTATAATAATCAAAGTGATGTGATGAATAATTATAAGTAATTAAAACAATTCCAGACTGGCATATATTAAGTTTTTAAAAAGAAAAAGAACAGATGAATGATCTATAAACAGAGACACATACAAGTAAGTTCAACATTGTTAAGTTCTATTACAATATGACTATTTACATAAATATAATTTTAAACTTATTTAAGTTAAAACATCTCAATAGTAGCATTAGGCAGACTCAAAATTCATGGTGCATAAAGAGATAATGAGATGCCACTCACTTTTGTGAGATCTCATGTGGCACAGATTTTCTGAAGTGCATATTCTTTGACATACTGCTTTACAATTATGAACCAGAAATTATATTTTCTCCTAAGGCTGCACCTTTTTTTCTGTCATTTGGATGATGGTAATACCATTCACCCTTCCTGTTGTCCATGTCCAAAATCTGGACTTCAAAATTGAATTTATTCCCTCTCTGTTCCCAACCTGGTCAAGTCGACAACTTTTTTTTACTCAAAACTATGATGTCTAGAATCTTTCCTTATTTCATAATTTTAATACTCACTGTTATAATCGAAGTCCTCCTTCCATCCTTTCTGTTCCTTTGCTAGATGATTGTATGACTTCCTCAGCATCAAAACCTTTTCTGAAAAAATTAATAGCAGCCCCAAAAAGTCTGCTTTTGACCTTCTAATTCCATACTCATTTGATAGCAATTTTATATAATTTGTAACTCAAAGTATCATATAGATGCATATACATTCACAAACATATATGAACATGTACATGTATCTCTAAGATGTTTCTTATGGATAGTGAACTCTATTCTTTAATGTCATAGAAATATCAAACATCTGCAGAAGTAGAAAAATGTGGTCTGTCTCCTCTGCCATATACTACCATCTGAATTATCTGAACTCATGAGAAAACTTGTGAATAACTTAATACAATTTTTCAATCATACTTTTATCATTCATTGTCTTCAGACTTTCATGTGTTAGTATTTACATTTGAACATTTCACTTCTGTATTTTAAAATTTTCAAATTCATGTGCCTTTGGTCCAATTTGACTACAATGTGGCTATATTTGGCCATGTCTTATGATAGCCATGATGTTCTGGATCAAACCTAAAATTAATTTATTTTTCCTTCAAACTTGGATTAAATTATTCACACTCATGATACTAAACATTTCATACTTTCCTATCATAATTCTTTTATGTATATGCATACTTATTTTGTGTATGATACAGCTATGATAGTAATAAGTCAATTGGAAAACGAGCATGGTGGAAAATAGTATAAGAAGTTATATAGAGTCGGGTGCAGTGGCACATGCGTGTAATCCCAGTGGCTCTGGAGGCTCTGGAGGCTGAGACAGGAGGATCATGAGTTCAAAGCCAGGCTCAGCAAAAGTGAGGCACTAAGAAACTCACTGAAATACTGTCTATAAATAAAATACAAAATAGGGCTGGTGGTCAAGTGCCCCTGAATTCAATCCTGGGAACAAAATAAAAATTTAAATAGAAGATATAAATAAAATTTAAAAAGAAGATATATAGAAAGCACAGGATAATATAATAGCAAACTGAAAGGTCATTGGCAAATATAGATCACAGACAGTTTTCTGAGAGCTAAAAGGTGATATCTAGCAAAGATCAACAGAAGTCAATATAATAAGGGAATTTGGTTCCATATAGAAACATAAGGTCTTGCAACATCTTCTAATGAAGAATATATTATTGTAAAGAAAACATGAAGTAGATTTCCACTGGTAAAAATGGTAGCCTAAATCATTCCACATGTCCTTTCTCCTCTGAACAGCTAAAAACAAACAAACAAAAAAACGGGAAATAATGTATTTTTTGGAAAACTATTTTCACATCTGGGAAACAGGTAGTACAGAACATTGATTCTGAGAGAAGGGGAAAATTAGATGAGACCTAAGATCAGCCCAAGTTTCTGCTTGGAATCATTTACTACACACACAGATAAGAGTACAGTGGTTTCTATAAACCAGATATAGAGGAGCTAAAATCTGTGTAGGAGTACAGCTGAAGAGACGCTTGGAGAAGGAGCGAAGACTCTATAAATCAGCACAAGGGTTCCTTTGAGTCTTTTGTTGAATCCTAGACTAATTTTAGAGGGGAAAAGAATAATTACTGGGGAGCTATAAGTTCAAGTCACCAGAACTCCCAGTCTGAAAAATTTCTGAGTTCCATTAGGGTAAAAAGAATTTATTTTGAGTAACTGGCACAATTTGTAGGAACCCTAAAACACCAATACTTGGAAGTGAGGCTAGGTCTGGAGTACCTGCTCTTTAAAAATCTACCCTAAAATGCTAAAATACATGGATTAAATACTTAATCTTCTATATATCACTGGCTTTTCCAATAAAAAACAACCTTCTTGAAAGGAAAAACTGTCTCATCAGTGTGATGATCACAATGACCAATATATGATAACAACAAAAGCAGATTGGGAAGGGTCATGAAATGTGGCCCATAAGTAGAAGAGAAATGTATCAATAGAACTAGATGCATATGACAAACACATGGAATTAGCAGATATATTCAAGAATTTTAAGGAAAATATTAATCAAGGCAGAGAAGAATGACATAGGAAAAGGAAAGAACATGGAACTATAGTGCTACAATCATAATAACTAAAATTATATGTTCAAAGGCTGTGCTAAAACAGATTAAAAAAAGATTAGTGAATTTTAAAACATGGTGACGAAAATTATTCAAATTGAATCACCAAGAGAAGAAAAGTAAATAAATAAGGAAAGTACAGGTTGTTGTGAGGCATCGATCAATATAAGGAACATGGGATTGGAGTCTCAGGAAAGGGGGCATAAAGTACTTGAAGAAGACAAATTGAAAACTTTCCAGATGCTATGAATAAATTCAAAACAATTAATTCCAAGAGCTCAATAAATTCTAATTAAAATGGACATAAAATGATCAGACCAAGGGGCAAAATGACATTACTGAGAATCAGTGTTTTCTAAAGACCTTGGGAGCAGCTGGAGAAAGAAAAGACTCTTAATACTCAATGGATTCAATATGAGAACAATATTGATACTGCATCAGAAACAAGGAAAATCAGAGAAGAGTGAAACACATATTTAAAAACCTAAGCATGGAAAAATATACTGCAAAAACTTTAATCATAAGACATCAGGGAAGCTGTATTAGTATCAGGAGCCATGTACATCACAACACAACTAGAAAGAAAGAGAGTAGTTTCAAAAACTAAAGGATAAATTTAACAAGGAAGGCATAAAAATTATGCACATGTGACTAATACTAGAACTTCAAAATACATGAAAAACTCAGAGTAAATGTACTTGAATGGAGCAAATCAGTAATTGTTAGAAATTTTAGTAATGCACTCTGAGCAATTAAATAAGTCAAAACAGGTTAAGAATTTAGAGGACATGAATGACATTATTAACAGACTTGATCTAATGGACATAAATAATCTACTACATGGCAATTACTGAATAAATATTCTTTTAGAAATATGTTTTTAACTGACACATAGTGATTGTATATTCCTATAGGGTACAGCATGTACAGCACAACATTTCAATACACATATAGAATGAATTAATGATCAGATCAAGTTTGCTGGCAAGTCTCTCTGTGTCCCCTCCCTCATATCCTACACAGAGTCCAATAATCACTCTTCCATTCTCTACCTCAGTGACACCAACATTGTAGCCTCCAAATAGATGTGAGAACATCAATACCTATCTTTCTACTTCTTAGTTCTCTTAGTATAATGTTCTCCCTTTTTCTACATTTTGCTGCAACAGACAAAATTCCATTCTGTATATGTCACATTTATTCATACTTTGATCTGTTATTGGATGCATGGGTCAATTCCATTTGTTGGCTACTGTGACTAATGCTGCAACAAAAAGGGAGCACAGATGTCTCTGTGACATACTGATCTCAGTCCCTTTGGATCTCAATCCCAGTAGTGAGATTGCTGGAACATACTGTAATTCTATTTCTAGTTTTTGAGCAATGTCCATACTGTTTTTCATAATTACATGTCCTTTATAAACACGTGTTGACTGTTATCCAAGATACATGACATCTGGAGCTATAAAACATGCTTTACTAAGTTTAACATAATAAAATTACACTGAGTGTGTTCTCTAAGTCTAAAGGAATCAAATAAAAAATAAATAATATGAGTTTTGGATATTTCCAGATATTTTAAAACTGAACATGCACTTATAAGTAATACATAGATCGAAAAAGGTCACAAAAATATTAAGTTTGATAAAATTATATAAAAATCTGTTGAATGCAGAAGTGTTTTGAAAAAAGTCAGCTTAAATGATAATACTGGAAAATAAAACTGCAAAATTTAATGATCATACTTTTATTGAAAGTTAAAACCTACAAACCTGACACAAATAGTATGAACTAAATAAACATACAACTATTGAAAAATAGATACAACATGCCTAAAATCTTTCCTACACAGAAAACCAAAGGCAACTTTACTAGAAAAATTTATTGATCATGAAAGAAACATATAACACCAAATTTCTATAAGTCTTTCAGAAAACCAATATAAAGAGAGAAATTCCTAATAATTTCATAAAAGTATTATACAGAATGCAAAAAATGTATTACTAGAAAACCAATAATACTGTTATAAACATAAAGTACTCAACAAGAAAACATAAACTAATTGAGCTTAACAGTATATGAAACAGAAAATACATGATTATGTTGGATTTATTCTAGGAATGGAAATTACACAATGTCAGTCATCACTCTTATAAATTAGAAGTTAAAAACAATACCCTCATTGGTATGGATGCCAAAGTAAATATAACAAATTCAACATATAATTATAAAGTATCTCAGCAAATTAATCATAGATGAACACTCCCTCAATGTGATGAATGATATCTATAAAGTATCTACACTTAATATTACATCTAATAGTGAAAACCTGAATTATTTTCCCAAAAACAGGAAAAAGAAAGGATATCTGTTCTCACCACCTCTATTTAATATTGTCCTGGGATCCCTCTAGAGTAGGCAAGAAAACAAAAAAGAAGCAAACTATAAAGTTGGGTAAGAAGTAACACTACCTAATTAACATATGACTTACAGGAAATAACATTAAAAAATCTGTACGAATGCATATATTTGTGGGGTCTAGATCAATATGCAATTTTTTTTGTATTTTTACTTGTCAACAAAGAAAATAATCTTTGCTAGAAGAAGAATACATACAGTAATAAAATACATGAAATATTTAGAGCAGAATTTTATGAAATACATGCCACTTAAGCACTTTAGAATTAGAGAGAATATCCTTAATCTCAATAAATTGAGAAATGTTTTATAACCTACACTGGAAGAATAATTATATTGATATATTAATTCTATCCAAATTGTTCTATAAATTTAATAGAATACCCCCAAATTCCCTTCAGATCTTTTAAGAAAATTTCCAGAAATTTAAAAAATTTACATGGAAAACAAAGACCCAGAATAGCCAAAATAATTCCAATGAAGAAACAAACTTAGAAAACATGTGTTTCCTGATTTACAAAACTCTATATAAACCTACATTAATCAGAAAGTCAGAGCTTAGAATTCAGAGAATTATAGATTAATGAAACATAATATAGCCCATATATTTGTCAGTTGATCTTATCAAAATTCCTATGATCATTAAATATATAAAGACAGACTTCAGTAAATGTAGCTGGAAGAACTAGATATCCTTTTGAGGACAAATATAGGTATGCAAATATTAGCAGCAAAATAAATAATTATAATAAATATCGTATAAGATACACAGCTTTAGAATCATACTTTATTTCTATCTAATTATTTACAGGGGCTAGGGATATGGCTCAGTTGGTAGAGTGCTTGCCTCACAAGCTCAAGGCCCTGGGTTCAATCCCCAGCACCGCAAAAAGAAAGAATTATTTACAGATTAGAAAATAAGTTCAGGTCAACTCTGAAGCAAAGATTTAAATATCTACTGAATATACTAGGAAATCTAAGGGACGTTCTCAGAACTATTAATAACTATGACAACTTAAGCACATGTGAATACCTTTTACTGCAGTTACTAGAACAGTTTCCCACAAAGAAAACTCCACATTCAAGATTCTTCTCTACTTTTAAAGATTCTACAGGAAAATTAATGACTAAGATGTCCATTCCTAAGGCTGTAGGTGTGAAATGTTGTGTATTTCCCTCTTTTAGATGTGCCTTAAAATTCACATTTCAGCTATATCTTCCTGTACTTGAGGGAACATAAAAATTTCCAGAAAGGTTTTCTGGTTAAATAGCAATCAAAGAACAGGGAAACTAAGACTAACTTGTGAAGCATCTCTCAGTGGCAGCTATTTAGTTATCTGCTTTCTCGCAAAGCCAGGATGCACATCAGTGCTTCTTACACAATGGTGACAATAGACAAGGCCTTAATTCCTGAAGTTCTATAACCTAAACACAGACTGCCTATGACGGTTAATTTTTATGTGCCAACTTGACTGGGCGTATGATACCCTGATGCATCAAGTATTATTTCTGAGTATGTTTGTGAAGGTGTATCTGGAAGAGTTTTGCATTTCCACTGCTGTATTTATTAAGTCACATGACACTCCCCAATGTGTTTGGACATTTTTCAATCCATTGAGGGGTGAAGAGGAGAAAGTGACAGAAAGAGAGGATTTATGCTGTCTTTATCTGTCTGACCTAGAACATGGATCACATATTGCCTCCTGTATTCCTGGTTCAGAGATCTTCAAATTCATATTGAAATCTACACCATCGCCTGTCCAACCTTCTAATTAATGACAAACTTCCCTAGGTCTTCAAATTATATAGAGGATCATAGGAATTTTTAGCCTTTAAAACCAAGTGAGTTGATACCTAATAACAATCTTCCATGTCTCTAAACACACACACACACATGCATATATATAACAACATAAAGATATATAAGAATAATTAATATTTATACATATACATATACTTTTATCTCCTTATCTGTACTGTCCAGAGGACAACAACTTCATAAACTTGGTATACATACATATGCATGCATGCATACATATATACATATATATCCTATTGATATATAGCTATGTAATCAAATATCCTACATATTATATGTTTTTATATTATTATATATTACATGTATTTTATTATATATGTGTATATATATCCCATTTTATATATATATAAATATATATATGCATATTATTTCATGTACATGTACTATTTTAGTCAGATTTTTTACTGCTGTGACCAAAAGACCTGGCAAAATAACAGAGGAGACAACATTTAGTGCTCTTGGTTTCAAGATGGCTGACTCCACTGCTTGTGCCCAAGGTGAGGCAGAATATCATGACAGAGGGCATGGAGGAGGACAGCAGCTCAGGAAATGACAACCAGGAAGCAGAGAGAGTGCTCTGCTCACCAGGAAAAAATATAAAACCTAAAGCCATGCCCTCTGTGACCCACCTTTTCAGTCACACATCATCTGCCTACAGTTACTGCCCAGTTAATCCATATAAGTGGGTTAATGCAATGATTAGGTTGAAGCTCTCAAAGCCCAATAATTTCACCTCTGAACTTTATTTCATTGTCTTTCACACAGCTTTTGGGGATATCTCATATCTAAATTGTTACACAGATATATATCCTATTGAGTGTTTTTTTAAATATATTTCTTTAGGAAACCCTGACTAATTCAAACTCCAATTAATTTCAGAACATATAGGGTATTTAAGTATCACTACAGAGGGTATAAATATTTACTTAGAAAAATCAGATCAAAAATTCATGTCAGAAAGACAATTTTTGTTTTTTAATGTTTCATAAACAGTGGAAATTAAAACAAAGCAAAACCTCATTATGAACTAACAAAAAAGTAAGCCTGTGATAAATGTCCTTAAAAAGAGTTTATCTTCTTAAAGTATAATTTTTAAAAAATTATTTTATTCAGTAAAAACTCATGTTTTATATAATCAGATATTCTAAAATCTCATATTTTGAAATATTTTATACTATATTTTAATAAAAAATTGTGCAATCCATACTCATTCCTTATCCATTATGCTTTTGAACACTATAGGAAACTGTTATTAGGTATTGCAAAAGTTTCCAGGAAGAGCTGTTATTTAAAGATATTGTCCTTTTTATTGTATTTGCCAGCAACTCTGTGAAGTCCTACTTGCCCTCCTGCCTCCCTCAAGCCAATTAAATCACATTTTCACTCTTTTATCAAGCACATAATGCACAGTGCTATAGTTAAATGTAGCACATGGCACTTGAGTTATTTCCTATTTTTCCTACAAGACTGCCGAAACCCTGGTTTAAAAAAAACACTTCACCATACAAATTGGAGACTGTGAACCTCTCTCTTCTGGATATATCTTTAATCTATAGTTTCTATTGTGTTGGCTGTATTATCCTATACATATTTTCTTTTTTTAATAATTTTCCTACCTACTTGTATTTTATCTTTATCTTGTTTGTAGCATATAAATTTTTCAACTATCCTAAAATTCTGAAGCACAACAAAGGATGACAATTTATATTAGGTAGAAAAAAGCATTGTACATATTCATTTGTCATGAATAGCTAATATTTTTATAAACACTTAATTCTGTATAAGACATAGTTTTGTGGAGAAAATAAAATACATGAAGATTATTTCCATCATTGTGACTACAAATACATATTTCAATAAGTCCTTAAAAATATATAGTACATTTCAAGTTAACTATTAAATTTTTAAACATCTAAATCATGATCAAGTGGTTGGCTTTCATGTTTACTTATGCCACTTTCACATGTAAGAAACACAAAGGAAACAGAAAATCACACCCAATTGAACTGAGTCTGTAGGGAACACGCAAAACGCATACATGTGCACAATTCAAATAGCCACAGTTACCTCAGTTCATCCTGGGCTGGGAGTCACCTCTATTCTCATGTGGTGTTATAATTTCTCATCAGGTTGCAAGCAACCCTCCTTCCACTCCTTCACAACAACACCCAAGCTATGGCCCCCTCTGACACTCACTTTCACAAGCAAGAGCCAAGTTAAAATGCCCTACTTATTTGATTATTTATGATCGTTTTAACCATTGAACATGAGTAAACATAAGAACTGATGGCATTCAAAAATATTACACATAACCAAAACCACGAAAGTGCATGTAATTTATTTTTTATGTTATTTCCCTTCTCATGTTGAATGTATCCATTTAAAATCAATTTGTGAATCATGTTAGGAAGAGTCTCAAAGATTTCCATTCATTTTGCTTCATCATTATCAAAGGTTCTATTTAATTTCATTTTTAAAAATCAACAGTTTTTTAGTTATTATAAAATAATTTGATTTTTGATATAGCAATTCTTATCAGGGTATCAACTTGATTCTCTACTAGGAATTCAGATGTGTAGAAAGTAATTCTGCTTGAAGGAGAGTAACATAAGTGGCAATAAAATTATTCAATTAAACATGGTCATTCTTTCTTTCAACACCACATACCGGTTTGCTTTATCACATGCATGCTGATCCCTTACTTCTCCAAGCTAAATTCCATAATGTTGATATGCTTTCCTGCTTGTGTTTGTTTCTGATTTCCTATATCTCATATATTGGTTAAGTATTTCATTGAGCAAGCTTTCTAATCTTCCTAGTCTTGTCTCTTGTCTGTAGTTAAATCTATGAATGCTAGTAAAGGAAAGAAAGGATGGAGGCATGTGTTGGGCATTTGGGAGAATTACTGAATCTGAACTAGGTAGATTTCTCTTTTTATGGCAAAGGGAATTCAAAGATGTCTCCTAAATGTAAATCTTAAATTTAAAAAAACTAAAGATAAGTTGTGATTGAATGACATGTGAACATCAATTTGGGAAGATATGTAAATCTTCTAATCTGGGATCACTGTTTGCATTTCCATGTGTTTAGATTTCATTTCTCTCAGAAATGTTTTGAGGATGCAGTATACAAGTCTTGAATTCATCACTTATGTATATCATTTTAAGTTATTTTAAATACCCTTTTTATTTTGATTTTTAAATTCATACTTGACTTTGATGTTTAATTGTTCAATGCTAGTATATGCAAAAGCATTTCAAATTTGAAATAGTGAATAAAATACCATAAAGAGGCACAGGAACAGAACTATACTTGAAGAATTATAAAACAAATGTCTCTGGAGAGAAAGACTGCATAATAAAGATGTGAGTTCACTAAAAATTAAGTATTTTCAGTAATGGTAAAAAAGAAATCACAATTCTCTTTTCCTCTGGATATGAATATGTGTTTTTTTAAATTTTTGAAGCAATAAATAAGTACAAGTAATTATTAGTGCCCCCCACCAAAAAAAAAAAAAAAAAAACCTAAAGAAAAACAAAATGAACTAATAGGAGAAAAGACATACACGATAAAAAGCACATTTTAAACATTACCAAAAGAAGGTCCATGAATAGATGAAATAAATAAATGAGATCAAAATAGAAAACCAGCATAGAACAATGATTAGGAATTGTTGAAGAAATTACTTTTAAAAAAATATATGATGTTGGGATCATAAGAGACCATATGAAAAAGAGATAAAAACTGATCAACTCATTATAATATGCATCTGGATATATTCTCAAATGACAGAGATTAAAATATAAATGGATAAAACAATACACATGATGGAGGGAAACTTGGCTTCCTTTTCAAGAAGTGAGAGAGAGAAAACTGTTTAAAACTTAAAACTCAAAATTCAGGAGCAGTATAAAAATAGATAAAATTTATTATACTAAAAAAGATGCATGGAAAAAAGAGACCACAAATAAAGTAAACAGACAGAGGTCAAACTAAGAAAAATAATTGAAATCTGGAATATGAAAAGGTTAATACACTTAATAAGGAGTATCTGAAATTAGACAAAACTTTTCAGCAATTCTACAAAAATAGAGAAATGAACATACACTTCAAAGAAAAATAAAATAATCCAGAAATTAATATGTCGCATTCTCACCTATTACACTGGCAAAAATCCAAAAGTTTAACAACATACTTGGCTAATGAGGAGTAGCAAAACTTGATCCCTCATAAATTGCTAGTGGGATGAAAAAATGCTAACTCTCCATGAAGAGTTATTTGGCATATGTGATCACATTACTTAATACAGAAATTACTCTTTGACCTTGCAATATAACTTCTTGGAGTATATCTTAAACATATACTGAAAAATATTTTGATAAAATATCCACCAAGGCTAATAATTGCAAAACTCTATGTAAAGGAAAGGTGACCCAAAATTCCTATAAACACAGACAACACAAACAATCCCTCAATACAACCAACTTGAATAAAGCATGCTACATTTACTCTAAAAAGTAGTGAGGACTACTTTGTATACAACTATGTTTTGATTCTCACAGTACACTATGAGGAAAGTGCAAAGTAGAGAAAAGTGGTGTGTGGATATACATCTATATTAAACAGACTTTCTCTACTTTGTTGTTTTTAACCAAGAACTAAGCAAAACATTTTATGTAACTACATGAAAAATTTTAAATGTAAATGAGAAGTAATATATTCATTTAGTAAACACACAGAGAAAATATTACTAGTGACTTTAAGTCAAAGTAATTCAACTATGTGCTTATAGCAATATATAAGGACAGAAAGAACTCTGAAAAATGTCTTAAACTGTTTATTCACATTATTAGCTGTTGTTTGATATTGCTGTCTGGGGGTGTTTGATGGGCATCATGAAACAAAGGAAATATTAACCTAATTCAATAATTCCCAATATTGTTAAAAACCAAAAGAAAAGAAGATATAAAAATAAACAAATTTTATAAAATCCCTTAAAGACTAATTTGAATTGGAACACTCACATGAACTCTTCATTGAACATACATCCATCTCTATCTACTACCTACCAAGCTGCCTATCAACTCTATTTATCTCTATTTATGATATATATATATATATATATGTATACATATATATATATGTACATGGTCTTTCTTTCATTTATTATTTTCCTGTCTCTGCTCTCGGAAATGTCTAGGAAAAAGGATCAATGATCCTACCTAGTCTGAGATTATGATATCTAAATATGATGATTCAGTAAAAGCAATCAGTTCACTTTGGACAAATTTCTGACTCTTGGTCTAGGGCATGAGCAACATGACTTAGGCCTCGAACACTTTAACATGCCAGATGGCATAGAAGTTACCAAACGTGACTAGAAAGAATTTCATCAAAAGGACTTAGAATAATTGCAGAGGCTGGCATGAATTAAAGTGGGTAAAATATGAGCATCAAAATTAAATCCATCAAATATACTTATATCTAAGTTTTAATAATTACATTAATAAAAATGACCAATTACTCACCAATGAAAGTGCTAGAGGAACAAAATTTTATTTTGGAAGCTAACAACTGATAGGAATGACTCAAACATTTACCCCATCTTTCTTATAGAACAGGTAAACAAACAGTTAATAAGCAGAATGTTTTCATTATAAATTTTTTTTTTGCTAATAAGTGAGAAAAGATCATAGAATTAAAATACAGCTATTTCCACCTGTTGGTGAACTACTGGATGTAGGCAAAGGTCATCAACAGCTGTGAACATCATTAAAAAACAAAATCATCAGATAATATGTACCTCTGGATGGAATAAAAAATGGATAGGAAATAGTAATGGGTTAAAGTGCATCATATTAAGATCATATTCACACACATGCAACACTCTAAAATGTCATAGGAAAACACTTGAAAAACATATTTACAGAAGTATTTCAGTTTATAAATTATGAAATATTTTGACTTTTATGTTTTTCCAAATTCAAAAAAATCAAGTTTACAAAATGTACAGTGAATGTATTTATCACTTAAGATATTACTTCTCCCTCAATGAAGAAAATCTTTACCTCATGGAGGATGAATAAACAGATCATTTTAACAATTAGAGAGGGCTTTGAGACAGAATGCCTCTCAAATCAGGGACAAATTAAGAAATTTGCTTCTCTCTGTTCTTCCTGCTCACCATAAGCTTTCCCGAAACAACTCCTACACCCAGCCTCATAGCAATATGCAGAGTTTTCTCAATGAATTAATGTAACTCCTTAAATTTCATTAGAGATCATTCTTGAAAATTAACTGCTGGATTTAGGAATTTTAACCTGATAAAATTATTAACAAATAATATAAATAATCATTCAAGATTTTTTTCATGATGGTTCAAACAAATGTGAGAAAAAAGAACACCAAAGAAAAATATACTGTCATCCAGGCTCTGAGTAAAATAACACTTGTAAATTGGGATAAAAAATTCTGATCCTACTAAGAAGCAACTGATGAGGTGTAGATGAAAGGAAAAAAAATCTGCCAAGCTCTGGTGAAATTTTCAATTTACTTTTATTTCATATTTTATCATAATATACCTCATTTGTTAACTTTAGTGGTATATTTTACTGAAGCCCAAAGGAAAATATCAGGTTTATGTTAACAATGTTATTATTATCAAGAATCATTTATTGATGGTATGGCTTACTGGACAAATCTACTGAGCCCAAAGGGCTCAGTGTGAAATTTTAGATGTTCTTTCCAACATTACTGAAATTGAAATGTTTAGTCTCAGTGCCCAAGAGGATGGAATGACTTGTTTTTATATCCCACAAAACTGTGTTTAAATTTCCAATAACATTTATTTTTCAATACTGTTCATTCCTATGCTTATCACTCTTTGCCTCCTAAAAGTAAAACAAAACAATAACATTTTAATTATAATGATTTAAAAATACATTTCAATATTATTTTCCCACTTTCTAGAGGAGAACCTGAATATCAATATAGCCATAGGAAAATACTCTTGAAAAAGAAACTCTGGATGAATCTTAGAAACCATACTACTGTTTTGTTTCCTAAATTTTTGGAGATGCATTCTTCATCATTAAGCAAATTATACAATTGTTCATGATTTTTCTTAATCACAGAAGTTACCCATATATTTCCAACAAAGTAAGTATTTATGATATATGCATTTATAAAGAAAGTTTTGATTTAATTATAATAGGTGCATTTTGATAATTAACTATTTAGCAAATTGAGATTAGTAAACAAGGGTACCTAGTATTTTCCAAACAACACAAGCACATATGTGCTTATTGTCCATGTTTTGTATACTTGCAGGCTAGAATTCTCTTGAAAATATACATATTTTTAAATAATTTCTTCATTTTTTTAGTAACAGGGAATACTAAAATCAAGAATGTTATAAATCTACCTGAATATTTATAACACAAATAAGATAATTGAAGTGGAATAAAACACCCATAGATAGGTTCAAATAGATTTTTTTTTTTTACTGTGTATATTCAATTTCTTTCCTGTATTCTACAAAGAAAATAAATGCATTAAGGATATTTGTGAAAAATCATGCTATATTTTCAGGAATAGTTTCCAAGAATCAGGGTTATTAATACAGTTTTCTGACACCTGCATACTAAATTACCTCCAATTTGGGGGCTTAAAACAACAGAAGTATATTTCTCAGAGTTCCCAAGGCTAGGACTCTGACATTTGGCAAGAACATACTCCATGTAGAGCTCAAGGGGAGAATCTCTTCCTTGCTTTCCACAGCCTTGGTGGCTTTCAGAATGCTATGATTTGTGGATTCATCCCTAAAGCCTCTGTCTCTGTGGTTGCATGGCCTCCTCTTCTATCTCAAACCACCCTTGCCTTCTTATAAAGATGCTTTGTCACTGGACTTAGGTTCCACCAGATAATTCAACCTTCTTTCTTCATGTTAATATTCTTTATTCAACTACATATATTAAGATTCTTTTTCTAAAGAAGGTAGTATTCACAGGTTCAGGGAATTAGGATGTAGGCATACCTTTTGAGGAGGGCCACTTTCATCTGACTATACAGTTATAGTTATGGTATACCAGCATGCACAAAGTAATGAGCAAGTAAGTGAAAGTCACTGCAAGGATTGGAGGGTAGCAGTAGTCTGCCTGACCCACATTATTTAACATGAGGTCAAGTAAGTGGTCAGCAACATACTAAAGCAAGATGGATATTCTGGGTATGAAAATGTTTAGTTATAGTACTGTGCTTTAATCATTGTGGGTATTTTTCAACATTGCACAAACCATCACATACTAATTATTTAATATCAATATTCCACTGCTAAAAACAGTTACCTATCATAATCTAATGGTAGTATGCAGTTATCCCTTGGTATTATGGAGGAATGGTATCAAGAACACCAAGGAATAATAAAATTCTGTCATATTGAATTTCCTTAAACAAAATGGTGTAGTAGTTGCATACAACCTACGCACATCCTCCTGTATACATTAAATTCTCTCTGGATTATTTACCATACTGAATGGAATACAGATAGATGTAATAGTTTTAATAATTATTTAGGGAATAATGACAAGAATAAAATTTTCCCACACTTAGAAGAAATGTATTTTTTAAAAATTGCCATCCAAGGAGAGCCAGTTGTATTTAGAATACTTTTTGTTTATAATATTGCTGGAGATTTGGGAGGTTAATTATAAAACAGATGCAACACTTAGTATCATGTAGTTCATAAAATGGAAGAGGTAACACCAGTCAACATACACAGTATCATTAATCAATTCCTGATATGTAGTAGGCAAATAAGGATACTAAATATTTTTGAACTCTGCTTATAATTATTACTATAAATTACATATACGAAAATGAAGCATAAATACAAAAAGTTAAAACACATCAGTCTGGCTCTAAATCCCTATTTTTGTATTTGTCTTCCCCATTTTCTCTCCAATGTTTGAAAAGTACCACAGTGGCATTTTGCTGAGAGAATTAGAGAGAATGCCTGGGTCAGCTCAGTGCATACCACGAGAGGAAATTTTGCTTCTGTGTTTTAGCTTAACAATTAATGAAGAGATTGTGCTTGCTGACACTTAGGAAATGTGAAATGCAGCTGTTTCCAAGGTAAGGCATTAGGACAATGCAGAACTTGGATTTTGAAAGATCCTGATCAGAGCTTGACAGCAGCACAATATATGTGAGCGTCTCACTTATTGATTTTTGGTTTTATTTCTTGCACTTTAGGAGTCTTGTTAAGGAAGTCAACACCTGTGCCAAAATGTTGAAGTGCTGAGACTACATTTTTTCTAGTGATTGCAGTGTTTGGTTTAAGTCTTGGGTCTCTGATCCACTTTAAGTTGATTTTTGTACAGGGTGAGAAATAGGTATCAAGTTTTATTCTTCTACATATGAATATCCTGTTTCCCCAGTAGCATTTGTTTAAAACACTATCTTTTCTCC
Organism: Sciurus carolinensis; assembly: GCF_902686445.1. NCBI lineage: Eukaryota > Metazoa > Chordata > Mammalia > Rodentia > Sciuridae > Sciurus > Sciurus carolinensis. The sequence continues at coordinate 119,050,727 of NC_062221.1, read as the reverse complement.
AATGTATATTTATATTGGCTGGCACCTTAGTGAAGCATCAGAGGACACTGTATCTATGTGGATTTGCCTCAGTGTCTTCTATTATATTCCACTGATCTTCATGTATGTTTTGGTGCCAATATTATGTTGTTTTAGTTACTCTATCTCTGTAGTATAATTTGAGGTCTGTAATCGTGATGCCTCCTGCATTGCTTTTATTGTGCAGGATTTCTTTGGTTAGTATTCCGAGTTTCTTATTCTTCCAAATGAGTTTTAGAACTGTTTTGTCTAGTTCTGTGAAGAATGTCATTGGTATTTGAATGGGAATTACATTGAATGTGTATAATGCTTTTGGAAGTATGGCTGTTTTGATACTATTAATTCTATCCAAGAACACAGGAGTATTTTCCATCTTCTAAGGTCTTCTTCAATTTCTTACTTCATTGTTCTGTAGTGTTCATTGTACAGGTCTTTTATCTCCTTGGTTAGATTTATTCCTAAGTATTATTTTAGCTTATTGTGAATGGGATAGTTTTCCTAATTTATTGTTAAGAAGATTCATTATTGAAGTATTGAAAGTTACTGATTTAGGTATCTTAATATTGTATCCTGCTACTTTACTAAAACTTATCAGCTCTAGAAATCTTCTGGTAGAGATTTTTTTTGAGTCTTCTAAATATAGGATCATGTCATCAGAAGACAGTTAATTTGACTTCTTTTTTTCCTACTAGTATTCCTTTAATTTCTCTTCCCTTGCCTGAATCAGTTAAGAACATGGAGAGCCTACAGAATAAAAGAAGAGCTTTTTTCCAACTCCTCTTCAGACAGGTAATTAATCTCCAGATATATAAAGAACTCACAAAACTTAACATCATAAAACAAATAATTAAATTAAACAATGGGCCAAAGAACTGAAGAGATACTTCTCAAAGGAAGAAATACAAATAGCCAATAATTATACAAAAATTGATCACCATCTTTAGTAATCAGGAAGATGAAAATCAGAACTACATTGAGATTTAATTTTACTCATCATAAGGGCAATTATCAAGCATACAAATAAAAATAAATGATGTGGATGTGGGGGAAAGTTAAAGATACAGTTACTCGGTGATTAGTAAAATCCTTCTGGAAAGCAGTATGGAGATTCCTCAAAATACTGGGAATAGAACCACCATATGACCCAGTTTTCCCATTCCTTGGTATATGTCCAAGATATCTAAAATTATCACACTGTAGGATGCAGCCACACCAATAATCATAGCAGCAAAATTCACAATAGCCAGACTATCAAACTACCCTAAGTTTCCTTCAACTGATGAATAAAGAAAATGTGGTATATATACACAATGGAGTTTCACTCATTCCTAAGGAAGAATGAAATTATGGCATTTGATGATAAATGGATAGAAATGGAAAACATGCTAAGTGAAATAAGCCAGGCCCAGCAAGTCAAAAGTAGAAAGTTGTCTCTCATATGTAGAATTTAGACAAAAGTAATGAAAAAAGAAAAAAGGGATGGAGTCCATGAACACAGAAAAGAGATTAGGGGAATAGAGGAAATGAGAGAGGAAGATTGGGAAAAGGGAGGAATAATGTAATGAATCTGACCAAACTTTCCTATGTACACACAGTGAATTTCACCTTTGTGTATATCAATAATGCATCAACTAATACTTGTATAATTATGTCAAAATGAACACCAATTTTATGTATAACCAAAATGAGCTAATAAAACTGTGAGTTTCGCTAGTGTAGAATATGGATGATACAAGAGATGTCAATAAGCTAGCATCTGGAGTGAGCTTCACTTAATGAAATGCTGTTACAAATGCTCTGGCCATGTACCCTATCACCAAATTCAAAATGCTACTCTCCTGTTAAAAGAAAAGAGAGAAGCCATCACAGAGAGTATTATGGAGTCACAGTATCAAGAAAAAACTAATAACTGTCTTAAAAGCATATCCTCTGGGTTTAGAAGAAACTAAAATTCACATTTACACTGTCAACATTTTTTCTAAACTATATTAAATGCCCCAAGGTCTCACCTGATTAAGAATGATTTATAGGTCTTTTAATAAACACTGCATTTGAAAACATGTGCTGTATTGTGAAATGTCACAACTTACAAATGTGTTTTGTTGATAACTTCTAATTGTAAATAAATTTTGTTAAATAAAAAAGTTTATATGATATTCTGGAATAAGCAATTAGCTCTTTTTCAAAATATTAGTAATACATGCATTTTTCCTGTCTTTTAAATGTGATATGAAATGTACTAAACAGGTTTTACGTCTTCACAGATGCTTTAACTTGTTAATTGCATTTTTCAATATTACTGGTATCTATTTAATAATGTATTTTTAATACTATAACTTTGGACTTCAGAATAACTTATGACAATTGATGATAATTTTAGTTATATTTTAAGACAAAGAAATTCTCCAAAGTGCCATTGCACATATCACTCACACCTTTTCAAACACTGAAAACCAAGTGCTCAGAAGAAAAGGTGTGCACAAATGTGAAACCTGAGAAATTTCTTCCATTATATCAGGCACTAAAATAAATCACTAAAAAAGAAAAATATTATTTATCTTAACTATTGCCAACATATTTTAGAAATGACTATGAAGTACAAAATATATTTGTGCTTTCAGATATTACTTTAAAAAGTAGTGTTAAAAAAGAGCAAACCATGATGAGAGGAAGAAAATAATATCTAATAAGAATGATAATTTACTATGTTGCCCTAAGGTGCTATATATTTTCTGAAAATACTGATACTCTATCAGCTACAATAGATGATCATGCTGAAGTAAATTTGAATATGGGTAATTCAGAGTACTTTTTAATAGTTTAGTCCACAGAAGTAAATAAAGAACTGTCAGAATGTAGAAAAATTCAACCTTCTTCCAAATCTAAATGTTTCAACATATTTAATTTCTAGAAATATTCAGAAATGGCTTATGAGAATGACTATACTAAACAATGGTTTTTATAAAGATGACAAGATTTTTAAAGCAAGCAAAATTAATAGGGAATATGTAGAAAAACACCATGTGTTCCCAACATAATATTTTGAACAATGACACAGTGTTTTGGACACTAACACAATCAATAATGGCTGTCTCAGACACAACTCCCTGTACAAAAATAGAACAGTAAAAGGAAGGGAGTTAACAGAACTTCAACTGAAATCACTAATCAAAGGTGGAATCGAAAAGAATCTACTATTGAATCTCATCTTGTCACCAGAGGCCACTGAATCTCAGATTGTTACCAGAGAGCAACCCTCTGTGAAATGGCACTCATCACCATTCTTGGTGGTAGGATAAATTCTGAAAAGTATATGTTTTTTTGCCACTGTTTACCACATTTTTTTTCCTTTCACAAATCTGCACTATGCCTTCAAACACAGAAGAGAAATCAATCATCATCTACTGACTGCCATTCAACAAGCTATTTGAGGAACAACTGCTTAACTTTTCCTTTGCTTTACATTGGCATCTATAACAGGAAAAAGGATTACACCGTAGCTCCTTTCCTGGAAGGGATATAATAAAGAGAAAGAAAATGAGTAAGGTGTTAATTCAGATGCCACATGTAGATAAATTTATGTGAGGAATTTTTAAATCCTGTTATTGTCTGTGGGATCCTATAGCATTGTTCACCAGGTTTTCCAAATGATACCTGATTGCAGTGCATGCACTCCACTCTTAAAGTCATGACTATATGATTTCCTACTTGCAAATGGAAGCAGCCTGTGTCAGAAGGAAATGTTAAAAAGCAGTAAAGATTTTCCACATTCTTTATTATCCTCTACCATATCAACCTATACTGCACAGATAATCTGTTTGAATAGTCTATGAACAGAAATAATCTATCTTGCCAATCTTATCAAGAGTAATAAATAATTGTTGATAGGTTAAAAGGACTTGTAACTACAGCATAACCAAGCCCATCACATCAGAAATTACCACACAGAAATCAAATGCTACCATAACAATATTTCTATACATGGGATACTGACTTAGGGGTTATGTGTAGTTTGTCAAGGAAACTTGTAGGAAAATACAATCCAAGATACAAATTGTGAACTATTAGGTGCAACTATCACTTGTAATAATACTGAAGAAAATGCATGTACCTAGTGAACTTGGTGTCCCAGTGAAAAAAGATGGAAAAAAAAATTCAGTTGGTTCCTATCTACTGATTCTGGCAAGATATCACAATGGACAAGATCAGAAAATAATTAGCAAGTTAGCATTCAGAAAAAAGTAGAGAATAATGAGAGTGTAAGCACTGCAGGCAATGGTATGGTTAAAAGAGGAAATTCATATAAAATACAGAAAATTGAGATAGGCCTCAAGTTACAGTCAATTGATCTTAGACTTGCAATAAGGCTAGGATGAAGGGTAAGGCTGTAACATCCACCATAGTTAACTACAACTTTACAGAGTTGTTTCAGAGCAAAAATACAAATAACCTATATGACACCTACTAAAATTTTATCCCTGGATTAAATGTTACAAGGGAAAAGTAACTAAAATTGATTCTCTGACTGAAGCCTCCCCCTAAATGTAACAAAAAACTATAACTAAATTGCAGAAAGTGGAAATATAAAAAGAAAGCAAATAAATTCAAAGACAATATTTCATTAGCAAATAAAAAAGACTAGAATAAAAATAATGAAGAGACTACAAAATTTTACAATCAAATAAAATTTTATCCAGGACTACATAACCTGTGGCCATTCAAGGTTTAATTGGTGATTGGGCTCTCGACCTCCTCCAGGCAAAGACCAGTCTGACAAAGCTACCCAACCTACACTCCTCTGTCTCTGGAGTTTACTTAGATGTAGTTAGAAAGCAAATAAAAATAGAAGGAACACTAAAAGACTGAAAATAAGAGACACGGAGAACTTAAAAGAGGAAGAACATCACAGTAATTGATTAATCACAGTACATTCTCCAGCATTAAGGAGTCTTCTGTTTAGCACTACTTTGAAATTAATGTGCACTACTATAAACTGAACTTCTCATACGTTCTGGTGCAGTATTATTCCTGTGGTTATCCTGACCCTTTTTCTATCACTGAATGTTAGCTAACAGGTTCAGGGTAGTTCACATAATTTTTATTTCATAAATTTCCAGATCAGGCGATCTGGATTGAGGTGACAACACCATGCATTATGAACTAATGATACAAATATCACCTTTCATTCTGGTATCTTAGACTTTAAGCATAATTCTATGACTGAAGCGCTTCTTTGGATTGGCTCCATCAGGCAGACTGAGTGTATTTTGTGGGCGGAAAGCAGAGTGAATTGAATATTTGATGACTAATATTCCAGTTGTCAAACTGATTAGTACAGTTTGCTATATATTTGCAGATCTTTTCTCTCCAGACACACCATATGATTATAATCACCACTCCTTGAAATTAGATATGGGCATTGAAACTTTCTGTGGCTGATGGATTAGGAATAGAAGTGAACCATGTCTGTTCTGGGCAGAAGTTTTAATGGACAGAACAGAATCATTTACTAATTACCTTTGCCAGAGAAAGGGTCAATATCTAAGTTATGGTGGCTGCTTCAGAAGGTGGTAATGATCATTCTGAACAGATTAATAATGAATGTATAGAGAGACAGGAAAGTCACATGTTGTTTTAAGTGAAAAACTTTGGAATTGTTACCACAGTATATTCAAACTTGAACACTTTTGTCAAGTATCATACAATTCAGTATTCTTTTCATTGCTTTTATTCCAGTTTTTTTTTCATGTGTTAGTGGAAAGTGATTATGTTGTGTTTAAATTTTCTATATTTCTTGCTTTTCATCTTTTATTCTATGTTTTACAACTTATAGTTTGGATGACAATTTTAGTCACTTTTCCTTTGTGACATTTAATCCAACAGAAAGTATTTCATGAATGCCAAGTAGGTTATTTGTGGTTTTGCTCAGAAATAACTGAAGAAAAGTAAGCACTGAGAAGTATATCAACACCTAGATTGTAATCTTTTATGATTCATTTAAAATATCTAACCTCTGGAATTATAACATGATAAATATGTGTTACTTTAAGCCACTGTGATGAATAAAATGTACATTATTACAATATAAATAGCAAGGTAAGATATCTTCTTAGCTTTTTGCATAAATTCATATTTTGTATCAATCACTTCTACATATACAAGATCTTTCTCAGAGAAATAAAAACTCAAAAAAATAAAATATATAACAAGACCAGAAAAAAGAGTAAAATACATGTAAAATTACTGCAGAAGGTGTATTTTTAAATAATTTAAAACAATCCTTGATAATATTTTCAGTGATACTATTAAATTTAATTTTATTTCAAAACACCATTTTAATGAAGTATAACCATAAAATTTAATAGATGTACACTTCTCATACACCACTGTAATGTAGATATTGTCACATATGTAGTTATCTATATGTATAATTGTAGTAAATGAGACATTTCTATTTAGAAAAAATAGGATATTATACTATCTGTATATGTCAATACATGATTTTTAAAAGAGTTAAGCAAAAAGACCAATTTGGTTAAATGAATCATGATCCAAAACAAAGTTATTAAAAAGTTATTGTTTCTGGTCATGTTATTGAATGGTGATATCTGTCCCATGACCTCCACAATTTACATCAATGATCAATTGCTCCATTTTCATAGTTTTAATCAATCTTGAAATCTTTATATGAGGATTTCAAACTTATTTAAATTCATTTTCTATTATTTTTCATTGTGATGTAACTTTTTCCATGTACAGAATTTAGAGGCATCTGAATATATTTTAAAAGTTTCAGAACACAATTTTTAAAATATCGATCTGTTTTTGTCTAATATGAAAAATAATCATGTTAAATCCATTTGACAAAACATCCTTTTCTGCACAATTTTCACCAATATGTATTGAATGTTAATAAATTTCCTTGTATTTTTAGAAATATGTCTTGCCATTTTTAACATTCAGCTAAAACATAAGCTAAATTAGTTTGATTTAATAAGTTAATATTTTTAATTACAAAATCAATTTAGTAGTTTACAGAGATACAAACTTTATAACAGTAGAAAAATAAATTTACAAATATATGAATAGAATTCAATGGCAAGAATATTTAAAAAACATCAAATATATATAATATCACCACAATACATATAATTACATATGGTTCTTTTTTATTATGTTTAAACTTTTGTATTAGTTAAATATTGTAAAAGGATATTACATAGTCTAAGAGTTTGTTACACTGAGGCACATGAAGTAAAGCATTACTCAACATCTATGAAGACTGAAAATATTGAATAATACTCCTTCAAAAAGAAGTTTCCAATAAATATTTTATTAAGCATCATTATTAAAATGCTGTTGACAGTATTTATTTCCTGAGAAGAGCAGGATAACTTTTCCAAATTTATACTTGTACAAAGCCTTTAATTACAAACTGCCAAAAAAAGGTTCAATTATAATGTTAACACTGCTCCATAGAGCAGAAAATTGTAACATACTATCCAAAAAGATTTCATGAATGATTTCACTTAAAATGTGTTAGGCCACACCCTGCTTAATTTTATTTTGTGTACTTATTTTATGATTTTTCCACATGTACAGATTTATAAGTTGTAATCCAACAATATGATTTAGAATAAGAATAAAAATACATATCTAGCATAACATATTAATTCTTCTCAGGACACTGGTTCCATATTCTTATTTAAATCCAGGTGCTCCTTCAGTTCTTATCCAAGGCACAGGCCATTTATTCTGGTTCAATCCAAATTCCACCTTATGTTTTCCCAACTCCCTAGCACTAAAGCTCAAACAACCAGATGCTTATAAAAATACGTAGATTCATCATTCACTGAACTTACCATAGTTAATATCATTTTTTACGTTGAACTTTTGCTATGGACTGAACGTTCATGTCCTTCTAATAGAACTTTATCTTCAATGTGTTAATATTACAAGCTGAAGCCTTTCGGAGGAGATCAGCACACGAGGGAAAGTCTTCCTGGTGAGATTAGCACCCTTAAGCAAGAGGTCTCATACAGCTAGCTAATCCCATACATCATGGGGAGACAAAAGAAGACTCTTTATGAGCCAGACAGTTAGTCTTCACCAGACACTGAATCTACTATGCCTTGATCATGGCCCTCTCAGCCTCCAAAAAATGACAAATTAATTTTCATTCTTTATAAGGCACCTGTTTATTATATTTTTGTTACAGTAGCCCAAATGAGATAAAATAATATTTAAGCTTGAAAATTTGCAAGAAATCAAAAAAACCAGAATTTCTAGTTGAATTGCTATTTGAAAATTATTTTTTGTTTGTGCTTATTAAATTAGTAAGGTGTTAGATGTGCTAATTAATTTCACTGTGGTGATTATTTCGAAAATGTATAGGTGTAATAAATCATCAAATCTTACACATGAATAAACACAATCTTAAAGTGTCAAATATGTTCTTTTTTTAATTTTTTTTTATTGTAAACAAATGGGATACATGTTGTTTCTCTGTTTGTACATGGCATAAAGGCATACCATTTGTGTAATCATAAATTTACATAGGGTAATGTTGTTTGATTCATTCTGGTTTTTTTTTCCCTCCCCCCCCACCCCTCCCACCCCTCTTTTCCCTCTATACAGTCCTTGCTTCCTCCATTCTTGCCCCCCTCCCTAACCCTAACTCTAACCCTAACACTAACCCCTCCCACCCCCCATTATGCGTCATCATCCACTTATTAGTGATATCATTCATCCTTTGGTTTTTTGAGATTGGCTTATCTCACTTAGCATGATATTCTCCAGTTTCATCCATTTGCCTACAAATGCCATAATTTTATCATTCTTTATGGCTGAGTAATATTCCATTGTATATATATATATATATATATATATATATATATATATATATACCACATTTTCTTTATTCATTCATCAATTGAAGGACATCTAGGTTGGTTTCACAATCTGGCTATTGTGAACTGAGCAGCTATGAACATTGATGTGGCTGTATCAAATATGTTCTTAAAAAACAAAAAATGTGGTTAGGGGAAATCTATATGTTAACTCTTCTTTTTAATCCATTTTATTTTAGAATATTGTTAAAAATGTGATATGGCACATTAGTATGACAAATTGTCACATTATGCACATGTAAATTCATATAGGTTTTAAAATTTGTTTGCCAGCAAACAAATAACAGCTTTTTAATAATCATTTTAAAGACAATTTAGAATTTAATGATATTTGTTGCACTTGTATGTGGCATTTGTTTGCATTTGTTTGAATTCATTCTATCCACAATTTTTTGTAAATTTTTACATTTCACAAGTATTTTTGAATAATGTATCTTCATTTGAGATTATCTTTTGATTTATTCTACTGTTTCTTGTAAAAGAATGATTTGATTTTATATAAAATTCTTTATGATTTAAAATGTTGATTTAATCTTAGTTATTGATTTTTTATAATTATCCTGTTACCTCAAATTAATTTTTTATCTCAACATGTTTTTCAAAGTTTTACTGGCCCTATAAAGTTCAAATCTTTTCTATTTTACATGTTCATTTTATCTTATAATTCTCTCAGAATCAAAGTAAATATCATTCAAAAAGATCAATAAATCATTATTTCATGCTACTTTTGCTCATTTCAACAGAATCTACAGATCTAAAATTTACATACTAGTATAAAATGTTCAATTTTGATTTTGCTCAGACGTTTTCACTTAACTCTTAAATAAGAGATTTTAACCTTGTTATTGCATATTATATGAGGAATTCATTATATAAATTACTCTTTCTGACCATTTACATGCTGATCAAGCTCCCTATCATATGTGAAGATGGAAGTCAATGGGATATGTGCAACCTTTAGACAAATTTCATGAGAATATCAGGAATTCGTGTATTTTAATACTGAAGTAAAGAGAATTCACTGGGTTACAGAAGTTGCAAAGAAAATATTCTCTGTAAACTCTTTTGGTATTTTTCTTGAAATATAAGGGAAAAAGTTATCACTGTACTAATCTGATTTACTCTGATATCTGCTCTGTGACCAGCAAACAGCCACAAACAAGAGAACCCATATAGTACTGATCCTAGTACACCACTCACAGTGTATTTTCTCTTTGATTTCATCTTAAGACTCACATTCCAGAGGTAATATGCAGGACTTTCCCTCTTGGAATTCAGTTCTTTCTTTTAAATGAAGGGAACGTGATAGTAGTAATGTGGGGTGCAAATGCATCAAATAGGCCTTCACAAATCAGTCCTACCAGCAAGAGGGTCACAGCAGAGGCCCCATCCTATATGACAGGTTTTTTCCAGGGAGACTGGGCAGCTTAGTTTATGAAATGGCTATGTTTAGAGAGATAGAGGTAAAAATATGTTTCTATAAAAATATATTTAAATAAGATGTAGTAAATATTTGGTCTATGCTTACAAATGCTTCATTCCAGCTTTTTTTCTTCAGGAAAATGTTTCCTGATATATAGTTTAAATATATATATTAAAGTATTCATTTTATACCTTTGTAATATCTATTTGTACAAATTTCTCAATGATTATCTAAAAACTACTCATAAATAGGTTCTGAAAGTATTAGAAAACTGAGATTTATAAGATATTCTTTCTCTTTTTAATAATGAAAAAATATATAATGATATAATATATAAATATGTAATATACAAATTATAAATTCTATATATACAATTATAAGTTATCTATAAATTATATATGAATAGTTTATATACATAAAATACCTATATATACATATATATATATACACATATATATGTAAATTACCTATTTTGCTGCTGTGATTAAATGACCCGATCAGCATAACTGTAAAGGAGGGAAGGTTTACTTGAGGGTTCACAGTTTCAGAGGTCTTACTTCATAGAAGGCCAACTCCATTCCTCAGGACTCAAGGTGAGGTTGAACATCATGGTGGGAGAGGGTGATGAAGGGAAGCAGCTTACATCACAGTGATCAGGGGGCAGAGAGAAAGAGAGAGACTGCACTCTCCAGATACAAAATATACACTTCATAGTCACGCCCCAATTCCCACCTCCCCCAGTCACACCCTACAACTTCAGTTAATCCCATGAGGGATTAATTCACCGACTGGGTTAAGACTCTTACCACCCCATCATTTCTCTTCTGAACCTTCCTGCATTGTCTTATGTCTGAGCTTTTGGGGGATACTTCACATCCAAACCATAACAAGCATAACTATAACTTTCATTAATTTTTGAAAGTTCTTATGATAGGAACACTCAAAAGAGCAAACTTTAGATGATTTTTTTTTTCTATTTTCATATGCATATGTGTGTAGAAGCCAAAAGCACCACTTTCCTGTTTAGCTTTACATATTTAGTGTTAACATTTTTATAACTCATAAAAATTACAAAAGACTTTGAAATTTCACATTTATATATTAAAAGAAGCAATATTATATATGAAAATATATTTTTGTTTTTCAATATTATTATTAAACCAACTAATATTTCATTTGATTGCTAATATTTCTATTATAGGCAATTACTTTTAATGAAAGAATATAACATACACTTCCTTTTTCGTAGGTTAAAATTAGCTTTACTTTCCAAAGAAACTTCCACTGAAATTTCACTTTCATTATAAATTATATAATGTATTTAAATAAGTACATCAAATATATAGTTTTTCACTAATCTTATACAGAACCACAGTACACATACACACATACACAAGCATACAAACAGGCATGCAAATGGGGTTGATACTCAAGATATTTTATAATATGTTGATGAGTTGGGGGTGTTGTTCAGTAGTACAGCATTTGTTAGGATGCACAAGGTCATGGGTTTGATCATAAACTCAGCAAAATATAACATCAATAATAATATGTTGATAGTTTGCTTATTATGTTTATTGTAACAGAACTATATGCATACAGCTCAAGACTGGACAACATCTTCTTTACTTTATCTAAACTATACATACATATTTGCGCATATACACATTTATCCCACCAAACAAGCAAACTTATTTGGAAGCACTTCACCCTTCTGTACAATCTGAGAATTGGGACAGGATAATTTAAAAGCATATTTTCACTAGGTTGCCAGGCACAGTGATGCATACCTGGAATCCAAATAACTCAGGAGGCTGAGGCAGGAGAATTGTAAACTCAAGAACTATCTCAGTAATTTAGTAAGGCCCTAAGCAACTTAGTGAGACCCTGCCTCAAAATAAAAAGGGCTAGGGATGTGACTCAGTGCTAAAGCACATCTGGGTTCAATCCTCAGTACTGAAAAAAAAAAAAAAAAAGAAAGAAACACTAGGTTGCAGTAGGCCCAAAGAAATTTTTCTCTGTAATTCGTTTTGTTTTGTTTTTTGCACATTTTTATTAGTGCATTATAGTAGTACACAATAATGGGATTTGTTATTACATATTCACAATTGCACACAATATAACAATATAATTTGGTCAATATTACATCCTAACACTTCCCCACTTCCCTTCCCTTTCCATCTCCCAAAGCTTGGTCCCTTTCTGCTACTGATCACCCTTTGATTTTTAGGAGATCCACCACCATCTTTGTTTTCCTTTCTCCTCTCCAGCTTCAGTATGAGAGAAAACATCTGATTTTAACCTTCTGAGTTTGACTTGTTTTGCTAAACATGATCGTCTCTAGTTTCATTCATTTTCCTGCAAATGCTAACATTTCATTTTTCTTTATGGGTGAACAAAACTTCATTGTGTATATTTATCACATTTTCTTTATTCATTCATTCATTGATGTACATGTAGGCTGGTTCCATAGTTTGGCTATTGTGAATTGTGCTGCTATAAACATGGGTATGCATGTATCACTCTAATAAGATGACTTCATTCCTTTTAAATACTAAGAAGTAGTATACCTGGGTCATATGGTGGTTCCAGGTCTAGTCTCTTGAGAAGCCTTCATACTGATTTTCATAGTAGCTGTACTAATTTACAGTTCCACAACAATGTAAAAGCGTTCCTTTTTCTCCGCATCCTCTCCAGCACTTATCATTATTTGTATTATTGATGATTGCCATTCTGACAGGCATGAAATGAAATCTGTGTAGTTTTGATTTGCATTTTTCTAATTGCTAATTATATTGAACATTCTTTCATGTGTTGTTAGCTATTTTTATTTCTTCTTTTGAGAAGTATCTGTGTTATTCATTTGCCCATTTACTAATTGGGTTATTTGATTTTTTGGTGTAAAGGTTTTTGAGCTCTTTATATATTCTAGATATGAATCCACTGTCAGAAGAGTAGCTAGCAAAGATTTCTCCCATTCTGTGTCTTCTCTCTTTATATTCCTAATGTTTCCTTTGCCACACAGAAGCTTTTTAATTTGATGCTGTCATTTATTAACTCTTGGCATTCTTTCCTGACCTACAGGGATCATATAGACAAAGTCATTGCCTGTGCCTAAAAGCAGAAGTGTTGACCCTATGCTTTCTTTTAGGAGTTCATACTTTCTAGTTTAATTCTGAGGTCTTTGATCCATTTTGAGTTGATTTTGGTGCAAGATGAGAAATAAGGGTCTAGTTTCATTCTTCTGCATAATGAATGACCAGTTGTCCCAGTACCATTTGTTAAAAAGGTTGTCTTTTCTGCAATGTATGTTTTTGGCACCTTGGTCAAGGATCAGATGACTATTGGTGTATGGGTTTGTCTCTGTATTTTCCATTCTGTACCCTGAAGTCTATGTGTCTATTTTTATACCAATACCATGTAGTTTTTGTTACTATATCTCTATAGTATAATATGAAGTCAGATATCGTGGTGCCTCCAGCATTGCTTTTTTTGGATGAAAACTGCTTTACCTATTCTGAGTCTTCAATTCTTCCAAATGAATTTTAGGACTAACATTTCTCGTTCTGTGAAGAATGGCTTTGGTATTTTGAGGGGGATTGTGTTGCATCTGTATATTGTTTTTGGTAGTATTGTCATTTTTGGTAGTATTGTACTGGGACTTGAACTTGGGGGTACTGGACCGCTGAACCACATCCCCAGTCCTATTTAGTTTTATTCAGAGACAGGGTCTCACTGAGTTGCTCATTGCCTCAATTTTGCTGAGGCTGGCTTTGAACTCTCTATTCTCCTGTCTCAGCCTCCCAAGCCACTGAGATTACAGGTATGTGCCACTGCACCCATCCTGGTAGTACTGTCATTTTAACAGTATCCATGAACATGGGAAGTCTTTCCATCTTCTGAGGTCTTTTTAAATTTCTTTCTTCAATTTTCCACAGTTTTCATTGCAGAGGTCTTTCACCTCCTCGGTTAAACTTATTCCTAGGCATTTTATTTTATTTCATTTTATTGAGTATGTTGTGAACAGAATTGTTTTTCTGATTTCTTTCTCAGCAGATTCATTGTTAGTATATAGGAAAGCTATTGATTTTTGTATGTTGATTTTGTAACCTGCCGCTTTGCCAAATTTGTTCATTAGTTTTAGATTATTTTGGTGAAATTTTTTGGATCTTCTAGGCACAGAATTATATCATCTGCAAACAGTGATAATTTGACTTCTGTGTTCCATAATACAATCAGAAGTGAAAGTCAAATCTGCTCTCATCTTCTTACACAACCAACCCAATAAAAGATCCCTCCTCACACTTTATCAAAAACAATTATTTGCTTAAGTTTTGCTAAGGAAAACAATGTTTCTAAGTTAAATTAATAGAGAATCTTCATTAGGAAACATAATTGAGTGCAGTCAATATTTGAAATCCTGTTCGATAAATTTTACAAGATTAATAGAGGCTGAAGAATACTCTGGCATAAACAGAATACTATAAAAAAGCATTGCAAATAAGTTTTAAGTAAATTTGATACACTGGTGAAGAAAGGAGTGAGATATTTGCTTAACCATCATTCCATCATTCTTCCCATCAAATCTGAAAATGAATGGAAAATGAAGTTTATTTAAGCTCAATTTAGCAACAGTTTTACTGTGTTGATTTCATTCCAGTTGAACAATTTTTCTGACCAATTTATATTTGAAGTTCAAGTGCTTCACCAAAAAGTAAACATATGGTTTCAATATGGTTTCAAAAGATTTTCCTGGAAATCTTTAATCTTTTTTTTAAAATTTTGAAATACAGTATAATCTTCAGACAGAAATTTTAAAACAGATATCCAGGAAGCAGTTGGAGGAAGTAAATCCCAAATTAAAATTATGACACAGTTAAAAAAAATGTTCCATGAAGAAAAATACTGAGAATTTGTGTACAAAAAAATTGCATGATATTTCACCACAGAACTTATGAAGTAGCCACTACCATGACATTACTGAATGTGGTATTCAAAAGAGGTGTGGAGTAATGCAGATTTACATAGTATTATTATGCATATATATATAGATAGATGTTAAAGACCTGAAGAATATGGATAATATAAAAAAATAGTGTTGGGTTTTTAGTAGTGATTATTTTTTTCTTTTAATATAGTAATCTAATAATTAATCATATAATCTAATACATAATAATGTCTGTATTTAACACTAGTTCACAAACTTCCTAAAAATTAAAAAATCAATTCTTATAACTTGTTTACAAACTGCTCCAGCACAGCCCCACTTTCAAGTTTTACATATTTCACTATTTTTCTGTGGGTAAAAATGGTGACATAAATGTTACATATTAGGACCATGCTTAAGAGAAGCTGGTATGAGTATTATTCTTGGTCATTTCAGGATTGTAGTCTCACTGGGGTGGAATCTAGAAAAGTGCAGAAGGGAATGGCATCATAGGATAAAGAAGGAGAATCTGGGGAAAAGAAACTATGCATCTTTAGAGTTAATTACACTGTGATTCAAACTGTAAAATGCTTCACAGTTTGTCCGTGGTTCAAAAATTCAGGATAATGGGTTTTGTTTATGTTTCAAATTTTGTCTGAGCATAAATTATTCCCCTCATTCTACATCTTTCCCATTTTACTCCCTATTTTTGCTTATTTAATTAGCAAAGGCATTCCTGAAGATATAATATTGGCTAATATTTTAAGTAACTACTGATTTCTGACATTAAAATATTTCATTAACAAAAGCTACTCTGACATTATTATGCAAATCACACAAAATTCAAGTTGTCTGATCAGTGAAATACACATGGACATTTGTAAATAGAGTTACAGTAAATTACAAGGATATATTACAATTTCATTGTGAATGTTTGTTTTTGTGTAAAACAACAATAAGTATGGGCAACATCACTTGGTCTACCCCCATGTTGATTAACCTTTGAAATGGCCCTTGCTTTTGAAAAAGATAAGCAACTAAAGTGTCACTAGGAAAGATTCAAAATTAATTTAAATATGATCTATTCCCCTCTATTTCCACTTCATCATCTGTAAAATGGGGATTAAAATAATGCCTACATCATTTAGTTGTGAAGAGTAGTCTAGGTTATTAATACAAATACCTAATGCATAATAACTCTTCTAATCACTTGTTTCATGAAATATTCACAACAAAATGCATTAGCTGAAGTGCCTATCCTTAGATATTTGTTGAAGGAATAAGATAATAGAAGGGAAATATTATAAGACATTTGTGGCATCTCACATCATTGCAGGATGACCTTATCAATCAGTGTGTTACTATGCCATACCATGGAGATGTCATTTAGACAAAAGAAATGTAGGACATAGGAAGTGGTTTTCAAGGAGAACAACTGTAGGTAGCATTTACTTTTTAAATATTTTTGCATTGTACATTGCAGAATTTTAAAATAATATGTCCTCAATAAACATTCCCCCACTTTATGACATTTGTATAATTGTGCTGACAAGGACCATATACAGCCTGGTTAGAGATGTGCTTTTTTGAAATTGATTTTTGTTTCATTTACAAAGAAGTCACTTAAGGAAAATTCACTCAGGAATTTCCTTGATTTGCTGTTCACGGGTATACAAAAGAGTGCATTAAATGTTTACAATGCTACTTTGTGAGTCTCCTATAGAACTATCGCCTATTTATCTCTTATTTCTAAGCTAGCATGAATTGAGTTAAAATCAGTATGCCTATTCTGATCTCAAGACTCAATAGGTATTTCATACTTTGAAAAACTCTTGAATGTCTCTGATATAAAGGAAGTCCTAGGGGCAGAAATGGAGTAAATTATATCCCATGCATGTGTGTTTATATCAAAATGAACATCAATATTATGTATAACTATTATGCATTAATAACAATTTTAAAAAATTAATACAAGGCTACCTTGCTGGAAGATTTGAAACCATATGAAGGAGTACTGTATAAATTTAGCTATGACCCATGTGGCTTGTATTCAACCTATTAACCAACTACAAATGCCTGAGCAAGTCAAGTCCAGGTAAGTTAGCATGGTCCCATATCAAAATAACTACATAGCCAAGCTACAGAATTATTTAAATAGCTGTTGCTTTATGCCAGTAATTACTAGGATAGCTTTTCACACAGCATTATTGCAGAAATGCATATTTAATATAAAGAGAAATAATGAATTATGAGAAAATGAATTCAAAATTCTCTTTCCTGGGCTCAAAATCAAATATTTTCATGAAACTCAGGCTACATATGGTATGTAGAGTTCCTGAAGCTTTTTGCTATATTGAACCATGTGTCATTCCATGTAATCAACTTATCAGGTCATGTTAAGAGGTTAAATTAATAAATAATAAAATACAGCAACTTGCATTTAATTATTAAATTATGCATGGACAATCACAGAAGAAAATTCAGGTTTAAAGACTGACTCCAGTTTCTACTCCTAGATTGACAGCATTTGCATCTATATTCATAATTTCTAAGCATTTGCAGACTTCCAGAAATAACATTAATTGATTTTAGTCTCATCTAAAACCCATGTGAGACAAATGCTCATCATAACACACTGTTAATCATGTCTCTAAAGCCCAAACTCTCACATTTCACAGTTGTTCTTGAAGACAACTCTTTTGGATTCAGATCAACAAACTGTCCTTTTCACTTCAACCTGTCTCATCACTTCTGAAGAAATGAAGGTTTGGATTCTGCAGCTATAGTATTAGCTTCTGCCTTTATCATAAACTCAATATGGCACAGGCAGCAGATCCATCCATGGGTCACTTGAACAACATGATTTGGCAGGAATTTCTGAAAGTTCAGTCTATATTTAGCCTTTCCATTAGCCCCGCATACCTCATTGTGAACAAGATGATATCCATGGTGTATACCTATTTGCTTAAACTGGCTAAAAATGAATTCCCTATTCCTTTATTAAGAGCTAGGAACTTAAAGAAGGAACATGAATACTTCATATCCTTGATCACAGGTTGACAAACAGTAATTGCTTAATAAGTATGGCAGGATAAATAAAACCTCATAGCTTTACAATTCATAATTATAAACAAATTCAAAGTTAGTTTTTCAATATGAAATGCATATAAAAGTAAAGTTATGACATAAAATAAGTATTTCATTATTTGGAGTATATGTCAAATAGCAAAAATTAAATAGAACTAATGAGTTCATCCACTCTGTTTTTATCATCAATTAATATACTCAAAGACTATAGCACTATCTTAAATAAACCTTAAAGAATAGTTCCTAATGAAGAACACTGAGACATAAAAGGATGAAGGACAATGAAAACAAGGAAGAAACTGTGGTATTCATTATACTTCTTAGAAGATGTTGGAGTAACATTTCAGAGCACTATCATTCACCCTTTTATGAAAAGAAACTTTTGACATATTTGATAGAAAAATCCACAACATTAAAAATAATAAAACAATGATCTCATGAAATATCAATGAACTATAGAGAAATCCAACTAGGATATAAAGAATAAACTCAGTAAAGTCTTTCACATTGTACAAATAAACAGTTTCTTTTAAAACTATAATTGTCTTTAAAAATGTCTCGGTAATTTTCTTCTTTCTTTGGATCAAGCAAGGCTTATCCCCATTCAGGAAAATGTAAGATCCTTTGTTATCACAAGCACTCTGCATAAGCAGCTTCATACACCTGTGAAAAGGCATCTCCTACTGTCTCCTACTTATGTCTTCTGCTTCAAGACTCAGTTTAAAATCATGTTTTAGGAAGAAACACACATACACACAGTCACACAAAATGTCACTTCAGAAATCCATTTTCCATCTCCATATTAATGTTATTTCCTTCCTCATTAAAAATCACTTCAAGTTTTAGTCATGATAAAATGACTGCCAGTAGTCAAGTAATATCATTTTCTGTTCCAACTACATTTTAAATAAAATTCTGTGATTACCCAAATTTATGTGTCATTATCCTTACAAACCACTGATAAAATTATTTATTCTAACAAACCCTATATTTAGAAAATATATGATCTTTCTATCTAATAAACTATGAAACCTGAGAAAGTAATTATCTTCCTATACCACATACAAAGAACAAATTAAATTGAAAAAATGTCTTCCAACTACACAAGGCAATAGATAAAGCAAACTGTCAAACAATGATGAATCTTTCACATGATCCTAATTACTAATGGGCAATAAGTCAAACACTGAGGTGCTTAGGGACAGCTGAATTCTAAGATCACAGTGGGATTTTGCAAATTTTAAAACAAAGTAGGTAAGTTATACTTGAACACAAATAATGGAGCTTACTTTCACCTTCAATTAGATAATAATGTATTGAGATTCAAAATTTCAGAGAATAAGGTAAAAAATACTCATTCTATATTTATATTTGGAACATATTTTTTCTAAAAGTTTAGATGTAGTGTTAACATGTCTCTAGAGAATTGCTTTCTTTTGTTCTTGGATAATATTATCAAGGAAAAAAACTGAGTTCATAAATATTCTTAAGGCTTCTAAGAAAATTGCATTACTTCCTATATTGCTTTCTCAAATAAAATGATAATAAAATAGTTATATCTGATTAGTTTTTATATATTTTCTGCCATTTTATATACTATGAATGATTCTAGCAATTATAAAAATATATTAGCTTCAGAGCAATTATTGCTTAATGTACAATTTAAACCCTTAAAGCAATACTACAATTCTTTTAAAATCAACTACCTAATGGAATAAGAAGAAAATCCTTCATTAAAACACTAATTTTTTTCTTATTGATGAGGGCAGAGTGTAGCTGCATGACTATCATAACCACCAGAAATCTGAACTTATAGTCGGCTAATTTAAGAAACAAGATTATGAAATTAGTACCCTGGGGCTGAAAACAAGCACTTAGAATTGAGATGTGACATTAATTAAAGTAAGGAAAGGACTATAATATTACTGTGAAGTAATCATCATGCTAAGATGAACATATAAAAGAGAATTAGAACTGAAAGAAATTGCTCAATTATCTAGACTCTGGAGTTCAAATGTAATACCATGATAAGCCAAATGAAGAATTACAGTTGAACTTTTGAAAAACAATGCAAAACGTATATAAAAGTAAAATAAACTGTAAATCAAACAAACACAAGCTATAAACCAAATGGGAGGGTGATGAGATGAATATAGATAACTTTCTATTAATGTTCATTGGTATCAAAATGAATCATGGACATAAAATTAAAAACCTTGGTGTTAAACATATTTTTTTTATTTTATCCTTGTTAACATAGTCATATAGAAACACTGGGGAGAATGAGGATTATCTTTCCACATTAGAAATTGAGGAGTCTGAAGGAGAGTGCAAGTGAGCTTTTCCCAGCTGTTACATTCACTTGTTTAAGAGTATGTGTGCTGGGGTACAGGTGGGAAGGAACTATTAATCAGAAATATTGTGAAGGGAAGAATAAAAATGGAAGAAACAGAAGGTAAAAAATAGAGGATAAAAGGAAGGAAAGAATTAAAGAAAGGAAGGAAAAGGATAAAGAAGAGAAAAAACAACATAGTCTTCTTTTTAGGATTACTCTAAATTGCCTGAGTGCTGATGTGTTCAGATCACATACAGTAATTTAATATGGAACAGTCTTCTCTATGGACTTGTCCTCACCTACCATGTCATCCATATTAGCTTGTCTGAATTGCCTAAGACTTCAGGAGAAGATGACTCATCTTGAAAGAAGATAGGATGACCTCTCCAATTCCTGAAATACTTAGGCATTTGTTTTTTGTTTTTTTCTGCTTATTTTGAGATTTGATCATGATCTTCTTCCTCTATGTTTGGTGACTGTAAGTAAATTCTTATAATACACAAATATACAATTACACACATATGATCTCAACTACTTGCCCAAGTTCATTGTGGATGCACTAATTCATATAACTAGCACTGATCCACATAACCAATCTAGGATATTAAGCAAAAGAAGGTAGTGAATTCTCATTTTGAAAAACATCCAAAGTAACAAAATAACTTCAGTTTATTTATTTATGAGGAGATACTGACCTGCCCATTAAAAGCAGGATGAACTTCATATACTGCTAAGAAGAGATGTGGTTGTAGAATTATTGGTCAGAAAAATTGAAAACAAGTGGGAAGGTTCTAATGTTTCACTTAAGTAATTTCTGTAGAATTCGTACCTTGAATCTCCATTTTAAGGTACACAATGTGGCTGATAGATGGTATTCAGGGCTGAAGCAGTGAGTACAGGGCAGGGCCAACAGCAAAGAGAAGATAAAGATCTCATAAAATCCATTTTTTCATAGTAGTTAATAGTTGTGGATGTAGTCTCAAGCAAATGTAAAATTGATCCAGAGGACACACTAAATAAGACTGATGTATGTAGTTTTACATTGTTTCATATAGAAAAAAAATTGTATTCAAATGTCAGTGATAGATGAAATGAGTAAACCATGTATGTGGGGTGGGAGTGGGTAAGCAGAGCTATCCAGGGTAAAGGGAAGGAAATCCTGGGCTCTTTCAATCTTTCATTTTAGCACCACCTTAGCCTGAGAAGACACTACTCAGAGGTTCATTCTAATAAGCTTCAAATAAACTACTTTTCAAGTACTCTTGGCATCATCCGAGGAGCCTAAACTATATCTTCTGCCACACTCTTCAAATTTAACAAACAGGTTCTGGCACAGATCACCTCTGCACTCTTGTTACTAAGTTGTTCCTATGGCAGAGCATTAATACCGACCCTTGTAAACTAAGGGTTATATCCCAGGAGGTCCATTAGTCATAATTACATGTGTATTCCCAAACAATTTTAGAAACACATTCATATAAAACCCATTGCAATTCACAAATGGTATTTTCAATAGATCATTGGTCATAGGAAAATAAATTATTGTTTATAATAGTTCACACTCCAGCTTGAAAAATTGCCTTTTGCCATAGAATAAAGAACTATAGAAAATAAGATCAGAATGAGAATAACATATCAGATCATTTACGTTGCTTTCACTTATGTATGTGCCTGAAGATTCTCATGGGAAACTTGCCACACTCTTCCACCAAAACCTGGATGGCTATTAGGATTCTAGTGACTTAAGTATATTTCAAAAGTCATACTCAAAATGCTTATTATCATTTTTCATAAGACTACAAAAAACAAATTGGAGGTTTTTTTTTTTCTTGGTTCAAAGGTATAAACAGTTGATTAAGAAAAAAATTATAGAGGCATAGATTGGAAGAGGATGAGAGATGAGGGCTAAGCAATCCACAGCAAAATTATCTAACTCATGTGACTGTTATAACTCAATGGTAAAGTCAAAATGACACAGAACTTCTGGACCGTCTTAACACTACAGTAAGGCAATTAGTATGAAGTTGATGCCACACCAGTTGGAATGAAAACCAACAATGTTACAAAATAATCCCTGTGATTTATACTGAATTACCATAAGGCAAATTAAAGAAAGAAGGTGTTAATTTCACCCTAAAATTTTAGGCAAAAAGCTTGAGAAAAAATACATATCAAACATTCATAGGGCAGAAGAGTTCTGTTTAGGGTCAATTGTTTAACACACAATTTTTTTTTCAATGACAATGAGTACTGTCAGTATTTCCATGAAGGAGACATGACCATGCAATGCATTTTTAAAAATGTGCTCTATTACAAAGTCTAAATAATCATGATGTCTCAATTTTTTCCCAATAAGAATAATGATATATATATATACATATATATATATATATATATATATATATATATATATAGAGAGAGAGAGAGAGAGAGAGAGAGAGAGAGAGAGAGAGAGAGAGCTAGCTGTTGGTTTGCATGCCACTAAAATAATCCATAATTGCTACTTCCTCAAGGTAACTATCATATCTTTACAGCTTATATTTTTATATGGTATCTTAATTTTGTCAAACTGAATAATGAAAGGATATATATGTAATTATTGAGATGGAAATCAACATTATGTTTCTGTGCTTCTTGAAAGACATTCTTACATGAAATCACTTTTGATCACTAATGAAAAGGTCAACACACTAAAAAAATCCCAATTCCTGTCTTAGCATTATTTTGAAAAGAATTTGGGGTTTTATGTGTCTTTAACCTCAGAGATCACCTGAAAGTTATTTTCCATGGATCTGGATAATATTTTCACTTTTTTTTTTTTTTTTTGTGGTGCTGGGGATTGAACCCAGGGCCTTGTGCTTACAAGGCAAGCACTCTACCGACTCAGCTATCTCCCCAACTCTAATATTTTCACTTTGAAAGCTAGAGAAATATGCCTTAAATTCTAAAAGACCCAATACTTCTAATTATAATGGAATTTATGATAGCACTTGAAGGATGAAATTTTGGTAAAAAAATATTCAAGTGCAGAAAAGTAACACATGTACCTCATATTCGGGTTCATGTACGAGGAAAGGAACAGACTACACTACATTCTTTTTAATCCTATGAAACCAACTTGAAACCTAAGTGATTTAAAGGGGCCTCAAGATATGCCTTTGCTAAATCCTGCTATTGATTCAAGAGTGAAAAGAGAGGAATCCTGTGCAACCTGTTCTATCTCAGCAGCCAATCTCCTGCACTGATCTGCTTTGGGGCATTCTTTGTGATCCGCACTGTTCCTTTAGCTTGACCACTTGCTTGTGGATGATAAGACCTGATGGTGACAGACTGATAAAAGCTTTCTCTTCTTATATTTCTTAAATGGAGTTATCAGGACTGATACCATCTAGCAATCAGTGTGTCATAAAATGACTTCCAGAGAGCAGAGACTGCAGCCCTTGAAGTATAAGAAGGAACTGAGACCTTTCGATTCATTTTAAGGTGTATTTAAAGTACACTGAGGCCACCAGATATAGTTCAACTTTATTTCAAGTAAGAAATCAACACTGTGGATAGAAGGTGCAACAGAAACAGGTAAGCAAATGAAAAAAATGAGGATAGGTAAGATCTAGAAAAATAGCCACTTTTGTCTACTGGTTTCTCTGTTCTCCATAGACAAACAGTATTTTGAAATGCAAAATCCAAAACTCAGCAGAAATATAAAAAGCAAAATATGGTTTAGAGAAAAAGAAAAGAGGTAAAGGCGGGAGGGAGAGGTAAAAACAAATGAGTCACTATAGAATATTATGACTTTAAAGGGACAGAAAAGAAATTTAAAACAATTTCAAATACTAAAACTACAGTGTTTGTTTTAACAGTGAAGATAAGAAGAAAACAACTACTTTATATGAAAGACAACTATAAATAAAACAAATGAACATCTATACTTAATTAAAACTATACAACTATTCAAAATATTAATAAAACTGGTTTCAATGCAACTATTAAGTGATTCATTATATGAATGGCTCAATTATACCATAAACATTTATCAATTATGCCACATACCAAGTATGGCATTTTATAATTGAAGGAACATAGAATCAGTGTTCATTTTGAAAAACACTGAAGTCAATGAATGAACAGAAAATTTCACTAGTTGACTTGAGGTCCCAGTCACCTAGTGGAGTTTTATGTGCCTGCTTTATGTTCTTCAAACCCCAAACATGGTTTCCCATATTCTCCCATTTGGAAAACAGAAATGCTTCTAATTTTGTTGAAAACAGAATTAGGAAAATTTTAAAGGAACTTTAAGCTTCCTTCTTCAGCAAAGCTTCCAAGCATCCTGCCTCTGTAAACATTTACTTTGCTTTCTTCATCTTATAGTGAATGGACTACTCCTGCTCTCTATCTGAACTTTTCTGATCTGTAGCATGTGACAGAGTAGACTTGTTTATCCTTGAACTTTCTACTTTGGGATTCTGGAGCAGTTCTCTTTTATTGTCCTCTTCATCTCAGTCTTCTTGTGGAATAACCTCATCAGCCAGACTTCCAATAATAGATATCCCAGAGCTTAGCCTGGGATCCTTCTACCCGCCACTTACCTTCCCTAAAAGAGCATATAAAATATATTCATATGGTTTTTATGAGTGCATTATAATTATACATAATAGCACAATTCATTGTGATATTTCTGTACTACACATAATTTGATCAATCTCACTCCTTTCTTTCTTCCCTCCTCATGCCTTCCTCTATTCTATTGGTCTCCCTTCTATTATTACTTTTTTAATTAGTGCATTATAATATACATATACACACATACATACATACACAAATGTGTGCATTTATGCAAGTGGGATTTTTTGTGATCTATTCATACATGGATATAGCATATCCATGCATTTGATCAATTTTGCTCCCTTGTGCTTCCCCATGCCTTACCCTGCTACCTCCCTCTTTATTCATTTCCTTTACTCCATTAGTCTCTGTTGGATTTTCATTAGATTGCATTTTTATCTCTTTCTTTCTCTTTCTTTCTCTGCCCACCACCCCCCAAAGTCCACATATGAGGGAGAACATTCAACTCTTGACTTTTGTAGTCTTGACCTTTTAAGGCCTATTTCACATAGCATGACGTTCTCCAGTTCCATCCATTAATCAGAAAAGTACATAATTTCATTCTTCATTATAGTTCAGTAAAATTCCATCGTGTTTACACACCACATTTTCTTTGCTCATTTGTCAGTTGGCAGACACCTAGGCTGGTTCTATAACTGGCTATTGTGAATTGCCCTGCTGTAAACATCTGTGTGCATGTATCACTGTGGTATGCTTGTTTTAGTTTTACTGGATAAATACCAAAGAGTGAAACACAGCATTGAATAGTATTCTATGCTTTCAAATCTCAATGTACAATTATAGTCAAGATCTCTATATTGAATTATGGATTAATATTTAAAAAGAATAGCAGGGGATGAAGGGCAAATAAAATAGAAAAACAAAAACAAAAATTATCCAATGTAATTTATTAATTGGAGTTTCTTGAAAACATAGATTCATTAGGAAAAAAATGGATTACATGTTTTTTTCCAAATAAACGTAAGCATACTATTTTTTTGAAAAAAAAAAAATCTTTTTCTTGGAACTATATTCCATCAAGAATTAATATTACTGCCTTTTACATAAAGAAGAGTTAACAACAAATGCACTTATTCTGAAATAATATTTGGTGATTTTGTTTCTGTGCAGCAGTTGATGTATCCCTTTAGTCTACTATTGTTATTAAACACATACATTTTCGAGGTATTTTTTCCACTCATAAAATTTTGATAAACTATCAATTCTGTGATCATTATCTGCATTTAACTGAGAAGCTAAAACTCCTAGTTTAAGGGACAAAGTTTGCTTTCTACAGTAAGTGGTAGAGCTGTTAATCACATGGTCCTTGCCTTCTCATAAAGCATAATGTTTAATGATAGTTTTATGGTAAAGAAAAATGAAAAATGCAGTATCCAAATAAATGCTTCACCAAAATCATAAGACAGAATATTTTCAAAAACAGGAATTCATGTAAGGCATTCTCTGGTACTTTCATGACAAAAATCCCAATTCGTAGTATTTTGGTGAGTTAACTTGATGTATCATCAAGTTTATATATCACAGAGGAAACCGTATCTTGATTATATAAGGTCCACCATATTCCTAGGCTTTATTTTTTGTCCTGGTCTGGAAACGAGTTCTTTGATCATTCTATGACCAGCTACATGCTTGCCCTACAGGCTTGGATCCAAGCCTAGGAAGGAACAGTTCAAGGCCAGAATGAAGTTGTTTTGTTGACCCAGTCCTTAGAGGATCAAGCATGTTGCTAAAATCTCAGTCTGGGCCCTAAGCCAAGTTCCCAAAACCCTCATAAATATTCCATAACCCAAGTCTCTTGTTAAAGACATGTCTGGGTAGAACTCTTCTTGCTACCCTCTGCCATAAGAATGCTGAAGCTCAATAATTTGAATTGTAGAGATAAAAGATAGAGACACACACCATGAATCCTTCACATAACCTAACTGACATTTTGTGTTTAAGTTATCTTCTCTTGGAACTAAATGAACATCTACCATAGGACAACCATGTCTTAACAGGGAGTAGTAAGAAGAATTAGAAACTATTTATGCACTTAAAAAGTTAATAGTAAACAAAGATAAAACAATATTCCAATTGAACTAACAATATCATTATATATTTGCAAGAGAAATACAAAATAAATTCAATACATTTTCATAATCTTACAGCAACATAAAAAGTGAAATGAAAGAAATATTTCAATTAAAAAGGTATCTGTATCTTCAACAACCATTATTTGAAACTTAGTAACCAACTGGTCATTCATATTATCCTTCTTAAACAACACCTTACTTACAACAGGCTTATTCTTAGAAAGGCATTTTAAAGACAAGATGCTTTCTTCCCAATAAAATTTAAAAGTATTTTCAAGACAGTACAAAAAATAATAACAAACTTTACATAGTAGCAATGACCCTAGCAGCTAAATAATTTTTGTATGTGACACGCAATTTTTATAATAATTTAGACATAAGAAAAAATATCTATGCAACTTGATACCTAGTTGCAGGAAGTGGTACTTCCCTGTTTGGACATAACTATAGTGGAAAACAAATATGGGTTTGCATAACCTCTGGTTATACCTGAAATGCAGTAAATAGTGAGACTGATTTATCCTGTTTTTCGACATATGATCTGACTTGGAAGCACATTTATATGATTTATAAGTTGGATTGAAAATTCCTCACATTCCAATATTTTGGATGCTGGAATATTGTCACAATACAACAGAGAAAGGGGGAGATTTATGAGCTATGCCAGCAGGGGAATAGTCCTTATTCCTGAATTACTAAAGTAAGGATAGCAAGAAAACAGAGACTCTTCTCCTGGATGTAATTATTCATAACAAATTGGAAATTGAAAAATCCATCTATTACTGTAGGATTTTGAAATTGTCACTCACTCTCACAATTAAATAATTTAATGCAACTTAAAATCCATGTTTTAAATAGAGTTCTTACATATGTCTGATAAATTGCAGTACTCAATTTCACAGTGAAAACTTTCCAATTAGTAAACACATTTTGACAGCAGTCTGGATGGTACTGTGACAGCTTCAGTACAGTTTCAAAACTGAAAGTGCAGTCAATAGCCAAGCATATTCTAGATTGCTATTTTTCAACTTTTACAACAAAAATTAAATTTTAAAGGAGATTCAGTTACATGAAAATATGGCCTCCCTCTGTAGGAATTTTGGATGAATTTAAGCCTGCCACACAATATGTTTTAAGAACTTTTTATTAAAAACTCAAGAATTCATGAGCCAAATTATATTTTTAAATATTTTATGATGATTGGATTGAACAAGTTGGCTTATCAAATATGAGATTTTTACTGATATACATATGCACAGACACACACAACAAAATTAAGGTATAGGATTTAAACAATTTAACTACAGAGTTATTCATATATTCTAGCTGTTTTTACCTTAAGGGAAACATATTTCTACTTATCATCTGAAATTTTGTTATTCTAATGCCTACAATATATACTAAGAACATTCAAATGTTTGTTAAAATATTAATAAACTATATAAATTACCAGATAATATCCTAGTGGCATAATATGAATAAACTCCTGAAGTTGCCAGGAATAAAAAGAAAAATATAAAAAACTTTTCTTCCATGAACTACATTTTATATCTTAGCAATGACATCAATGTTGAAGTAAAGTCAGTTCAAGTGACATTCACTAGCAGTGATGAAGGGCTAAGACTCAGATTGTTAATAATGAATGCACTTTATTACCAGTTGGTCTATCATAGTGTTCAACATTTTCTACAAAATTCTATACACCCTGAATTACCTTAGAGAGTTCCATTGTGACTACTGTCTTCCTTTAAATGCTTACATGCAGTAAAGATGATACAGGAATGATATTCAAAAGTTACCTTGAAAAGGACTTAATGGCAGGACTGTACTCAAATTAGAAATCAAAAAGAAGATATGCCCCGTAAGATGGACACTATGTAGTGGGCCTGGGTTGGGGGAAGGTAGGCTGGAAAACTGGCTTGTTATGAAACTTTCACCCTGCAAAATTTCCTGTCCCTACTCAATAGTGAATCAAAATGGTACATTTTTTAAGTTGAATGAATCAGTTAATATACCTTGCAGGGAAAAAAAAATCTGGTTCAGTGTTTGAAGAACTGATTTCATTATGGTAGTTCTAGACTCATTTTCTTGCCATACCAGGTACTTACTTTGTAATATTGGACAGGGTATTTAATTCCTCTAAGCCTTATTTGTTTATATTTCGAGTGGAAGACATTAAACAAAGATATTTCATGTGATAAGGGCAAAAATGAAACAATGCACGTGAAACAAAAATAAGCCTAATAATTATATAAGTAATACACTATTATGGCCATTATTGTCATGTTTTGAGTCCTCTAATAAACCCTAAATAGGTAGATTTGTATTAAAAATACAAAAAGCAGAAATTTCATAATGATTTTGTATTTGATATTAGATTTGTCTCAAAGTTGCAAGCCATAAGGCAGCATTTGAATGAATAAAATTTCAGTGATTCTGCATCATGTACAACCAGAAGAATGAGAAATTATACTCCATTTATGCATGATGTGTTAAAGAGTATTTTACTGTCATGTAACTAATTAGAACAAATAAAAAATTATCATTATACCTCATACTTTCAATAAGTAAGATTAAATTAAAGTATTTTTAAGGAAGAATTTTATACAAATTAATTGTTTTCCTATATTTGACTCAACAAAAGCATCATTTTATCAATACCTAAAATATCTGCTAGTGACATGAATGGCCTCTGCTATAAAAAACCAGAGGATTTGATATCTCTAATAAATCCACACTCTTGAGGATTTTTAATTTTTTTTTACATCAATCATACTATTTTCCTTTTCTAATCATTACTACAACTTTTTCTTCAGAGAACTCTGAAGACTAGTTTAGGGCTAGGGTTCCACTTCAAGAACACTGACATAGTCACTGATATTAGTCTTTAGTGAATCTTGTGAACCTCCCCATTATGTTGTTCACAACATGGTTTTTTGCCCCACAGCAAGTGACTCAAGAGAAAGAAGAAAACCAAGAAGCACTACAATGGCTTGCATAACTTAATCTCAGAAGTAACATACCATTTATTTTGGTTCTATTCTACTAGTCATACAAACCAATCCAAGCACAATGCAGGAACAGACTACAGAAGGCAGAGATCATCCATGACCCCTTAGCAGGCTGCATCACAACTTGCTCACTATATTCCAGTCACACCCTTCTTTGTATTTCTTATATGTATGAAGTTCATTTTCTTCCATGAAGCTGTGCATTAGCTGTTCTCTTTGCTTGCAACACTTTCTCCTAGATCATACTATGATTGATTCTAATGCACCGTTCAGTTCTCAGTTCAAATGCAAACTCCTTGCAAAACTAACCACTCTAATTATTTTTACTTAACTCTCTCATTCTCTCTTCTTCACTCTAATATATGCTCCACAAGAGCAAAGATTATCTCTACTTTGTTCATCTCATGCATAAAACTAATGCATGGCAACCAACAGATATCTTTAAAAGTTAAAGATGTTAGCATCTATCAATGCAAAAATATGATAGTGGAAAATATTTTAATGTAACATATAGCTAATGTCTCCTTGTTCTTATAATCTATTTATTTTCCATTTTAACATGGTCACATATACATTAAACGTGTGTGTGTGTGTGCATGCAATATGTTCAGATTATTACTACTATTTGAAAAGCAATTATATCAATGAAAAGGGAGAGGAGAGGAAGCTAATGTTTATTTACTACACTTAAGATAATTATTCTCAAGAAGAAACTTTTTCAAACCATCCTGGGGTAATCATTCTATATGTATTTTTTCACATGAAGAAATTGAGTTTTGGGCTAGGGTTGTAGCTCTGGTGGAGCACTTGCCTAGCATGTGTGAGGCATTGGGTTTGATTCTCAGCACCACATATTAATAAATAAAATAAAGGTCTATCAACAACTAAAAAAAATGATAAAAAAAAAGGAAACTGAGTTTCAGAGAGATTAATTAACTTCTCCAAAATCACAGCAGTAATACTGAAAAAGCAACCATTGTAGACTTAAATACACTGGATGGAAAAGACATTCCTCTTTGTTGTTACATTCCATCGCAGCAATCCTGAGCCAACATGCTGAAAATCCCTCAAGCATATTTGTTTACTCCGTTGTCACTTTTTTGTTGCCAGATAAATGGTCCTAAAACATTTCATTTTTCATTCTGAAAGCTAGCATGTTTCCATCGAGAACATCAATAAAAAGGCATTATAAACACACATAGATAAGATGACTAATATTGGTCATGGCTCTTCTAATTATCAAAATTCAATTTCTCATCTCAATCAAATACATAGCCATCCTCCACAGAAGCCTGGCAGGATAAAACTTATGTACATATTTCTAAAACATTATTCCATTATAGTACTCTTAGCATCCAAAAGAAACACAGCCCACAAACTAAGCACAGTTAGGCACTCATAAAAGCATAGAAACGTCATACAATTTTTTTTTATCTTCAAATCAATTCTGAACCTCATTTAGTGCAAGCTTTTAATTTCATAGAAAGAACCAGGCTATTTCAAGTAATGTTAATTTTTACATTTTATATTTTGGAATACATATTTTTCTATTATGTATGTTTATCCTAATTAATCACAACTATACTGCCTCATTAATTACTCCATTTGTATTTTCTAGATTTTTATTTCTTCAGTGTTTGTTTTATGACCATTCCCTTCAAATAAGCAGCCTTTTGTTAAGTTTCCTGAATTTAATTCCAGTTTCTCACAGATCAAGAAATGGAAAGCATCCAGATCTGGTAGTGTTCGTTTTCTGTTTTCTGCTTGTTACAAGTAACTACCATAAATACTGTGAAAGTATTCCTTAGGCTAAATTTTAAAATGAGGTGAGATTGCAGGGAAAAATTCCCTGGAAAATTTTATCCCTAATAATAGCTGTTTTGTAAAACTTGGACTTTCTACAGCTGTTGAATTTTTGAGTTTCCTAGGAGACTGTAAGCTAGCGTCACTTTCTTAAAAACGATGAAAGCTCTCTTTAGTCTGTGTCTAAGCCTTGTTGATTCACAAGAATGAATCCTTTGATAAAAAGACTAGACAAGAATGCTTGCATTGGATGATGGAACTTAAAACTACTTATGACAGACTTTAGAGAGAACTTAAAATCCCAAAAGTATGATAAAGCATACTTAATTATATTATATAATTATATGTGAGAATTTTTTAACTCATTTTAGTAAAAACCTTTCAGGAAAATATAAAAACATACAGAGGATGGTGTCTACTTCTTTTTCTTTCCTCCCTTTCCCCCTTGTTTTTCATTCTTTCTTACTATGCAAATTGATTAATTAATTAAATATTTCCAAATCCAAAGACAAGATGATTCACAGAAAGGATGTTTCAATCTGTTTAATAACACTTTAGTAGTATTTTTCATTGGACATTGTATAACTGAGTATCATCAAGTTAAAAAAAAAAAAACATTTTCTGTGAATGATGTCATTTCAAGTATTTTCGTTCATTTTTCTTCCCTCAAAAACTTATCACAGTGTTTCAACATACTTGATGATTTAAAAATGTTTCTACATTTCACTGATTTGTACTGTAAATCTTTGGTGTGTATTCATAAGTGAATAAATTCCAAAAATTCTCATTAAATGTCCTATTTGCCTGTCCCAAATATACCATTATACTTCAAGTTTTATGTATGATCCTGAAACTTAATAAAAAGTTACACTTTTAAGGTGAAATAACCTGAGAAGTACTATATTTTGAGAAATTAAACAATTAAATTGTGAATGGTTTTCAACAACTATTTAGATCGAGAATTACAGTGTTTCAAATGAAAGTTTCATTATATTATATACTATCTTTAACCTATATTTTAACCTATATTTTATAATTTGGAAAATAAAAGGCAAACATAAACAATGATCTAAAATCTAAACACACCTTGTGATGGACAGTTTAGATTATGGTGCCTTTACTACAACCTCAAAGGGTCATGTATCAATATTGTGTGCTTTGCTTTTTGCTGCATTTCCTGATAAATTCAGCAGGGGGCACTCTTGTCATGGTGACACAGTCTCAGAAGTATGGACCCTTTATCTCACCTCACCTCACACTTCCACAATCAAGGGAGCTCAGCAAATGGCTTCAGTCAAGCAGTGCCACCTACCACTGCAGCTCACATCCCATTGGATGAAGCTTGTCATGTGCCATATCTAATTTCAAAGACAAACAAATACAATCATAGCCTATACCACAATGCTGTGAGAGTTGGAAATGTTTCATAAGCACCGTTAAGAAATATGAAAAGCATGGTTTAGAATAGCAGTAGCCTTTTGTAAATATTATCAAAAGTAAAACCATAATTCTGTAAGACATACAGAATTTAAATTACTGTTACTTTTTCATGTAATTTTTTTTGCAAGAATCTATATGTACTTTTGCTTCCTCTTGCTTCTGTTCCCATTACCTCAAAAATTAGAAAATAACACACTATTGTGAATTTTTTGAAAAATGATTATATTTCAAATGGAATGTATCAATATTAGAGAACTGCAGATAACTTGTTGCTTTAAACTGTCCAACAACTATGCCATGTTTATTCTGCTAAATCAGAATTATGGATTTGACATGAAAGTTATAAATTTACTAGGATGATCTGTAATTGAACATAATTTTTCTATGTTCGTATATGAATATACTGCAGTGAATCTCTACATCATGTACAACCACAAGAATGGAATCCTAATTAGAATAAGATATATTCCATATATATGGTACATGTCAAAATATACTCTACTGTCATGTATAGCTAAAAAGAACAAATAAAAAATTAAAAAAGAAGAAAGCGACAATTACTTAAATGTTACTAGTTCTTTCTCAATATGCCATTCAATTCTCCAATGACATCAAAAAGCTTATAAAATAGTGAAGAAGTCATTCATAGACAAGAAGTCTAACTCTAGAGTCAGAAAAATGGATAAAGAAAAATAGGATGCTTAGGTAGCATCCCAGCAAACATAACCTGAAATACACAAAAGAAATGAAATGTAATTTCAGTTCAATAATTACCTATGAGGAAGAGGACAAGAGCAGAGAGCATATAAATATTAGGGAAAGTCATAGGTCAGGGAAATTAAATAGAAAGGGGGAATGAGGTCAGTTTAAGAAGAAGAAAAGCCCAGATATATCAAAAAGCAGTATTCAAGGGAACTAGACTCATATGAAAAAATGCAAACATATCTGCTTCTGATTCTCATGGGCAAGCCATTCTGTATCATAACAAGAAACTTGATATTGGTACAGTCATTCCCTTATAAATTCCTGTATTCAGATCATATCAGAATTTTTCATTCTGTTTCTACATGACATCCTATAGTTTGGTGTAAGCTTCTTGTTCTTCTGGCTTTGCTGGCTTTGTTTCTCGAGACTCCATCCACCCAGATAAGCCTTGATGTGGACCGGGAGGTCACTGACATATGTCCCTGTTGGCTCTACTGACAGGTCAAGCTCAGTACAGTGTGTGAGTGAATGGCTTCTGCAAAACCTTGATTCCTCTGATACATTTATGCACAAATTTCTACAGGACTTCCCTTTTGCTGATTAAATATATAATAATAAATAAACTTTCCTTCTCTAAAAAGGACAGTCTCATTATTCAAAAATCTTCTAAAGCTTTCATTTCAACCATAAAATATTTTTAAAATTCTATCTTAAACTTGAAAGAAAACAATTTGAGATCTTGATTTTTGTCTTTGACTATACAAGCAAAAATCATGGTCAGTTTTGATGCTGAAAAGCCTTAAGTGTTAAAAAGGAAAGAGGAAGAAAATGCAGGATGGACAAAAGAAAGGAGGGAAGCAAGACTATAATTAAAACTATGATAAACAACAAATGAAGCAATTCTTAATCTGTGCTTATCAGCAGAAAGGATAAAGGTAAGAGAAAGAAAACAAAGCATAAACAGATAAGAAAAAGTATCACTACTAAGCTAAGGTCAGTCATAGCTGAAGTAAAGACAGTAGAGCAGGGTGATGTGGTGATTTGGGATAGTTATTAGAAATTTTTGGTCAAAGAAAGAAGACATATGGAGGAATATTGCTAACACTGTTTCTGACATTTGAAAACCTGCTACAGTTGGCAACTTTCATCCTTTTCTTAAAGCCAGTCTCATTACTCCTTTGTACCTTTGGTGTAGCTTGTCTGAGTCATGTTATCCCTAAATGATGATTTAAAAAGGCAAAATAGACATATTTTGGAACCATGGGTATCACCCAGAATTTATCTTGCTATGTTCTAGATTATTGATGCTCAGCTTTGATTTTCTTGCTCATTCTGTTTCATTTTATCTTTTTCTTCACCTTGGTTCTCTGGACAGTGTCTAACACATTTTTAGACGTACAGCAGCTCATCAATAAATACCCATTGACATGAGTGAATGAATGGACTCTGATATTCACATCACCTTGGGACCCAATTTGATACTTAGCTTTCTCAAGTGCTTTCGACCAAACTCATCCCTAGCTCTTCTTATGCTTAGACATTTTAGGCAGGATGCTTTTCTTAATCAACCTCTGATAATTGCTTTCTTAAAATTAATGCCCTGGTTGATATCTGAGCACTTTGTTTCAACAATTGCTTCAAAAATTGCTTCAATATCAATGGGAAATTTCAAAAGCAATTCTTTTTGTGTTCATCTTTATGTCTCAGCCTATAACAGTTAATGAACATTCAAAAAAATTTATGAAACACATTCCTTCATATTTCAATGCACATCATAAAAAATATTCCTGCTTTGGATGAAATTAAATGGAACTAATTTCACAACTTAATATACTGAAACTTAATTTACTTGTGTTTAAAATGTGGATAACAACATCTCCCTAATAGAGCTAATATGAACACTAAATATGGCATGTCTGGTCCAACACCTGATATAGAGAAACACTTTACAAATGTACCAAGTCCCTTCTGTTTTGGAATCTATTTGGGTGTCACTATTATAATACTAAGGTGTGAGTAAAAAAATTATAGGACTGTTTCTCTAAAGAGTCACACAAAATTGCATCACACTACAAATTGTGTCTACTGTGAAGATGGATACTGAAAGAACTAGGAAGCTTATATACAGCTGGGAAATACGGTGACATCACAATTGAAATTATGTGATAATATATTTTTAAATATCACAATTACATAATAAAACTAATGCAGGTCTTTAAAGCTATAAGGTTTCCACTGGGCATGGAGGCACACACTCGAAATCTAGCAATTCAGGAGGCTAAGGCAGAAAGATCATAAGTTCAAGTTCAGCCTCAGCAACTTACAAAAGAAGAATGAAGATGTAGCAAAATGGTAAAAAAAATCTCTGAGTTCAGTCCCTATTATCCACCCCAAAAACAAATTACACACGCATGCATACAAAGACATGGTTTCTAAAAATTAACAATTAACTTTAGAAACTTCATAGTGAAGAAATTAAGCCATTTTTTTTTTGCTACAGTCATAAATCACTTAGTTTTACCCATCTGAAAGAGATAGCTAACTGTATTCAATCTTTCCACTGCATTTTGCCATCATATTAAGAAAACCTACAGTGGCTTATTATATCATTGCTATGGTTGAGACATAAGTAGCCTCAAAATCTTCTATGTGAAAGCAGGAATGTTTAGAAGTGAAATTATTGTTATTATGAAAGCTGCAACCTTATAAGTCCATCCTAATTTAAATGAACTGAGTGGTAACTGTAAGCAGGTTTAAAATAGCTCAAGGGGATGGGTTGATAGGGAAGGGTTCATCTTATTAAGACCGCCTTCCCCTCTTTCCCCTCTCTCTGACTCCCTGCCACCAAGTGGTGAGCAGCATTCTTCCACCACACTCTTCTGCCATGATGTTGTGCCTCATCTTGGGCCCAGAGCAATGAAGTCAGCCTATTTATGGACTGAACCTCAGGACCTATGAACCAAATTAAGCCTTTCCTCCTTTAAGTTGTTCTTGTAGGGTATTTTTGGTCACAGTCAAGCAAAAGCTGATAAACATGCTTACATAATGTTGACTTGTTTTATCATTATAAAAAAAATTAGATTTCAACATGTTTCAGTTCTGATAAATCTAAAAATATGCATATAAATTTGTTTAAATTACATTTGTACTATGGCTCTTTGTTTATGTGATACAGGTTTACATGGACCAACTAGGCAAGATTTACACCTGGATTAGGAAAAAAGTAATGGTTATGATCCCAATCAAGAGAAACGTATTTTATTCATATTCATTAAAATGCCTTGTATCATTTACATATTTATTGCCACCTACAAAAAGATGGAAAATTTGAAGATTTCAGTATTGTCAGGGAAAAGAAATATTGATATTGTATATATCATATTTCATTAAGAATTCCTCTTTAATTTATATTTAAAAAATAGAACAATTTTACAAAATTGTGTTCTCAATGAAAATAAAGATGGCAGTTAGAATTCATATGTGATAGTCTCCAAAGTACACTTGTATGCCCTTTTTATTTCTAAGGTCATACCTTTTTAAAATCACATTGGCAGTATTTAATAGATATTTTGAATCTTATTTAAAGGAAGATAGTATTTTCTGTGCTCTTAATTCTTTCTTTGTTTCAAAGATAAATAATGTTTACATAAAAATAATATTAGGAAAAATTTCTTATGTCATGTGTCATTTTCCTAAAAAATGATAAATGCCTTTAGTTATTTTCTTAACTTTTGGATTAGGCACATTTTAAGATTTTCTAAAATTACATTAATTCTCATTCCTTCTAGACCCAATATTAAATTCAAGGATGAGGGCTGGGGTTGTGGCTCAGTGGTGGAGCACTTGCCTAGCATGTGTGAGGCACTGGGTTCAATACTCAGCACCACATAAAAATAAAATAAAGGTATTGATTCCATCTACAAATACTTTAAAAAAGGGAGAATAATATAACAAAATTAGGATGAAATGCCTTGTTCCTGTGATGATTACATTACTGCCCTATTTGGATGAATCTGGATAAATGTTAATACAGACACTCTCATTTCCTTTGTTCAAATGATTAAAAATGTAAAAGATTCTGAAAATAAAATGTTGAATTGCAAATGTTGAATTGAAAAATAATGTCTTTAACAATCATTTCCCACATATTTGTTGATAATAACTTAGTGTTTAAAGATATAGCTAAGATTAAATCCTTTTGAAAAATTCAGTTATAACAATTAATGACTTCCACTGAAATAAAAATGTATTGTCCTATTATTTGATAGAACATTATTAGTTAATTAAATGGATACTTAAACCACAGAATGTGCTATAAAATGAACAATAGAAGAAGAATCAAGTATGACAAGGTTAATATTTGCTGTAGAATTATATCCATGGAAACATTTAGGAAGCATGGTAAATGCACACCTGGTAAAGCATAATTTGATTAATTATAGCTAGCATGAATTTAGGCAGGAGAGGTCATGCTTAACAAACCTGCTACAATATTTTGAAGTTATTACTGCAACAAAACATTGAATTTCAATTCATATAGTATAGTTAGACATTAGGAAAGATCTGATAATAATTATCATTTAATGTTAATAGATAAATAGTCATATAATAGGAAATAACATGAATAAAGATAGAATATCTTACAAGAAGAAGGCAAAAGCATTATGAAAATATTTCAAACAGAAAAGTTCGTAAGAGATCAAAAACAATTAACCAACCTCATGTTCTCATTAACTGCAGTAAAAATATAGTGTGTTTAGCTATGAAATAATATATTAAGATTATAAGTCCACGATGCTGAGGAAAGCATAAGGATAGAAAAGCAAAAGTCTAGTATTAAGTAATTTAAAGCCTATGTATTTTGAGAAAGTTATTTTGATTATGATTTATTTCAAGTTGCAAGAAAAATGTATATTAAATAAAACCCAAAGAAAAAACATTGATACACAAATCATTTATGCTGAAGAAATGCAAATTTGCATTACAGATAGCTAAATAGTTGTTTTTCAAGCTACTTAGAAAAGTACTAACATAAAGCATAAATCAACATAATTTATTAACAGCAGTCTAGTTAATCTAGTTAATGATTAGTAAATGTATTTGAAATCACTTACTATGTCAAAATATATTTAAATGTATATCTTAAAGTTATATATCTTAGTCAATTAACTCATAATGGTTTATAGAAGTCCTATCCTATACTTGGTACTTCATTAGAAATGTTAGAAAAATACTTATATTAAACCTAAAGTCTCATAAAATTTTAGTTAATAATTATATATGTTATAATTTAAATGTAAATTATATGTTAATTTTGAGACTACTTAATAAAAGGATTTATTTCTTAGTTGGCTAAGGAAGCAGTTTCCTTAATTAAGCCATAATAAAAACAGCCACTCTTTGAATATGAATCTAAGAATAATTAAAATGCCAAAGTGTATGGTTTCACATACATGTGCGCCTGCACACATATAATATAAATATCAGCCATCATTATGGATGTTAACCAAACATAGAAGTAGTGTGTAAACTTGTTTATGGTGGAGGTTCAACAAGCTGGTGATGAAACTGGGCTGGTGCAACATTTGATCAGCAGTCCTGGGTGTACTCCTAGGAGAACATGCCTCAATTTGACTGATGCAAAGAAAGTGTAACCTGGCCCAATTATACAGCAATGTCTGAAAAGAGAAAATGATGCTGGTTGAAAGAAAATATAATATTTATTTAAGAGCTAAAGGGAAAGTATATGATTAGGGCATGTCTTGTGTTGGTCAACACTCAGCAACAATGATTAACACCCAGTGATTGACTAAATGTCAGGCAAATATCTAAAAACTTTATATTTATTATTGACTAAAATTTAAACGATTATCTCTCCTATTTGACAGATAAGGAAAGTAAGCAGTTAAATCCTAGGCCCAATGTCATACAGCAAAAAGTGAAGCTGGAATTTGTACCAAACACTATGGCCGTAAGCAATGCTGCCTGATAATACAATGTGAGCCACGTATGCAATTTTAACATTTTTACAGCTATAATTTAAAAAGTAAAAAGATGAAATTAATTGTTGTTATCTATTTTAAGCCAATATACCAAATAATATAATTTCAGCATATGATCAAGACAAAAGCAAAGACTATGCTTGTATTGCCTCTGTCTCCCATGATACATCCACATGGTGATAAACAAATAAACAAAAGGGGATAAGAAAGAGGGACTTCGCTGAAAAAGTGAAAGTTCAGTGAAGAAACTAGAAGTGATAACATAGTAAGTGAAATTCACTTGAAGGCAAATGGACTTGTAGCAGAAATAACTGATTTGGGGATGCTGACACCGTGGGAAGCCAGAGGGGCTTAGTTACCACAGACATTGACTTAAATGAGGAAATTGGTTGGAAAAAAGAGGGTGAAGTTATTCCAGAAGAAAAGACACCAACAAAACAAAACAAAAGCTTCACATTAAAGGAACTCTGGGAGCTATTTCACCATGTTGAAAGAAAAGAATAAAATTCTGAAAACTGAAACAAACTTATAAAAGAAATATGACATTAATACCATCTAGGAAGGATACTTTCTTCCAATACTATACTAATAATAAATTATACAAGAAGAACTGATGCACTCCTTTACCTAATTTTGATAAAAATATTACCAGGAAACAAAACCTGTTATTTCTCAATGTCAAATATTTAAACTATAATATACTAAGTAAACATGAATTTACTAGTTCCTTTTCTCTGTATACTTAAAACCAACAATAAGAAGTGTTTTATTTTTTAACAATAAATTTAAATATCACAGAACACTCATAATTTTTCCACTGACTTGTTTAATTTCAACTTGTACTATCATTATAATGACCCTCCACTACCATGCAAAGCGAGAGCTGTCTACATGTACTTTAAGAAATCATTGATAATGGATCCAGTGAAGATTAAAAAAAGAGAAATTCACTTTAAGCACACTTAGGAATGTAAGAAGGAATTACATAAAGCCAACATTTTTATCTATTTTGAGATAAAGACAATTGGAACAACATGTCAAGGTTACCCTTCCTGATGAGAACTTCTAATATTATCTAACGCATTAACAAAAATTAACAGCAATAGTTAAGGGGTTTTCTGTAAAGACAAAGACAAAGTACAAGGGGAAATGAGACTCTCCATGGGTGCTCTCTCCCATTGAATAATTAAGGATTTTTCTGTTTCTTATAAAGAGATGTTTTGCTCTTATTCCCTTTGAGATATATAGATATAGATACAGATATAGATATAGACATAGATATAGATATAGACATGCCATGCTGATCTCTTCTCTTCTCTCTTACCCCTCTCTCACTTTCAATTCATTAGCACATTTGTCTCTTTTGACAAGGAATGTTTAATATCCAAACCTTAGTAAGTTCCCCTGCAGGCCAGGTACTAGGCAGGATTAGCAATATACAAACAAAGGTAAATAAAACCATAGTCTTCTGAACGTTACTTTAGAAGAGCTATTACCTGCAGCAAATCTTCAACAAAAGTTAAAATTAACATGTTGCTTTTCTATAGTAGATGATAATCAAATATGATTATTTTTATATTTTTTTCGTAATATCCATGTGGCATCGCTTTCAGTTATCTTTTCAGGTATTCACCATCTTCATTCTTTGTAGAATTAACCATAGTCTGTTTCCTTTGTTTTATTTTGTTTTTGACATGCTTTCTTTTTTAAAGTGGTACATAATAATTTTATAAAACAGTAAGTGTCATTGTGGCAAAATCATACAGGTATATCACATAATTTGATCTATTTCATTCCCCAAAACCTACTCTTACCCTCCCCTCCTCCCTCCTCCTGTCCCTCTTTCTCTGTTCTAATAACTTCCCTTTAAATAAGAAGAAGGAAGAGCAAGAAAAAGAAAAAAGTAAAACAAAAACGAGGATATCCTGAAAGCAGAATGGAGGTGCAGTCTGCTTCTTATCACCTTTCTCCCCTGAAGATCTTTCTGAGCTTCACTTAGTTATTCTTTTCCAGATTGTGTTTTTGCTGGGCTATATTTTTCACACTTTCTTTTATTTTATCTTTCAAAAAGTAACATTACCTGTTCTTTAGATACATAAATGGTTGATTGATAGATAGTCCATCAAGACATGACTTTAAAGACTTTATAACCTTTTGTACATTTAACATGATGGATAATTATCGATTACACTAGTGCTTTCATTTTATTATCAACACTTCTTGTATATGTGTGTGTTATTTCTTTCTGTGATCAATGTCACTTATTTGATTTATACAGAAAATGTGTCCCTCAAATAAGAAGATTAAATTGGAAGAGATGGGCTTTGAACAAATGAATCTGCTGATCTATTAACAAACTACACCCTAATTTTAGCCCCAAACCACACTTTACTTGATAAAAATGTAAGACATAATTTAAATTGACTTTACATTTCTCAAGTCACTGAAAGATAAAAGAACTACTTCTGAAAAAGTGATTCTATAGAACTAATCAACTACTAATTAGTAAATCTCTACAAAGAAAGCTAATGAACTAATTCCATTTGATGGTGAATATCAATATTCAGAGTAACCTAGAACTCTTAAAAGTCAACAATTAAGCCTCTAATATACACCAATATTCTTCATTATGCACTGATTGTGATTAATGTCCCTATGGAAATTTCTCTAATTAGAAGTATTTAATTTGAATTTTCTTAAATCTTTAGAGGTAATTTACCTTTTGAGAATTAAGTCTTTAAACATGACCCATTTATATCTGTACATAAGTCTTCCAACAACGTTGTATTTAAAATGCT
The DNA here is from genome assembly GCF_902686445.1 of Sciurus carolinensis. Classification (NCBI taxonomy): domain Eukaryota; kingdom Metazoa; phylum Chordata; class Mammalia; order Rodentia; family Sciuridae; genus Sciurus; species Sciurus carolinensis. The sequence goes on along the minus strand of NC_062221.1, from coordinate 119,007,574 downwards.
CACAAAAAAGCTACCTTGTAATATACGTGATTTTTAAGTTCAAACCAAAAAATTATATATTCAGGCAGTTTGAGGACACCTTTAGAAACCTTCAAAGAAATAAAATTAACAAAACCACATTAAATATTTTCAAACAAGCAAATCTCAAGTTCTTGATTTACAGTTGAATTTCTTAATGATAGTTCATCTAGAAAAGTTATACTTAATGCCCAGGTATATTCTTTATGTTCCAGGTAACAAAAAATACAAAGGATTGGAATTTGTCTGTTATTACCATTTCTGAAAGCTTATTTCAGGGCATATTTCCATCTTTTTCCTAGTACATTTTTTGTTGTTGTACTATCTCACGTGGGATTTATTTTCTTCATTCTTCCTTTTTTAAATTCATTTTTGCTATACTTTACCTTCACATATATATTTGTGCATATAAGACTGAAAATGAACATTTGAATTTTACTGTCTCAACAAGTTTCAGTCTTCAAATTCTGATGCTATCGTATATTCAAAATACGTAGCCATACGTGGTATTGTGGTATATGCCTGTAATCTCAGCAACTCAAGAAGTTGAGACAGGAGGATCACAAGTTTGAGGCCAGCTACAGCAAATCAGTGAGGCCCTGAGCAACTTAAGGAGACCCTGTCTCAAAATAAAAATATAAAGAGGGCTAGGGATGTGGTTCAGGGGTAAAGCCCCTAGATTTAATCCCCAGTGCACCACCCCTTGAAAAAAAGAAAGATTTAGTTCTAACACTACAGCATAAAGTGTATCAAATATACAATCAAGATCAATTATATAACACATTGCAACATGAGGATCTAGATCTTATTTCATGGAGGTAACATAGGGAATACAAACAAGTCTAAAAGCAAAATAAAAATGAATTTGCAACTTTGGTGAGAGATGTAAAGGATGCTTAGAGAAGAGGCATTTGACTCGCTAAGAAATCTGAGGTAAAGTTTTCCTTGAGGAAATGAATAGAAGGAACTTAACATCATAAAGACAATATATGACAAATACAAAGCTCACATCATACTGAATGGAGAAAACTTGAAAACATTACCTCTAAAATTGGGAACAAAATGAAAATGTCCACTTTCACTATTCCTATTTAATATGGTCCTTTAAACTAGCCAGAGCAATTAGCCAACCAAAGGAAATAAAAGGGGTACAAATAACTAATGAAGAAGTCAACTGTCCCTGTTTGCAGAGGAAATGACCCTGTATTAGAAGATCCTAAAAATCATGACCAAAAGACATTTACATCTGATAAAAAATCAAGTAGCAAGATAAAAATACACAAAAATTAATGTTTTTTTAATACACCAATAATTAATATGCTGAGAAATTAAGGAAAGCAATTCCATTCAGAATAGCTTAAAAGCAAAAAAAAAAAAAAAAAAGAAGAAGAAGAAAAAATGCTTAGGAATAAAGAGATGAAAGACCTCTACAGGAAGAATTATAGACTGCTGAAAAAAGAAACTGAAGAACACACCAGAAATGGAAAGAGAGCCCAAGTTCAAAGACAGTCAAAATTAATGTTGTTACAATGGCTATATAACAAAAAGCAATCTATAGATTCAATGCAATGCACATCAAAACACCAGTAACATTCTTCTCAGCACTAGAAAAAAAATCCTAAAATGTATATGGAAGAACAAAAGACCCAGAATAACCAAAGCAATTCTGAGCAAAAAGAGTAAAGCTGGAGGCATCACAATACCCAAATTCAAATTACAATACAAAGCCACTACAACAAAAACCGTTTGGAACTGGCATAAAAATAGACATGTAGACCAATGGAACAGAATAGAAGACAGAGACCAACCCACACAGCTGCATTTATCTGATTCTTGACAAAGGTGCCAAAAACTCATTTTAGAGAATAATATCCTCTCCACCAAATGGTAAAATATTGAAACATCAAAAAATTGAAAGATATGTAAAGGATTGAAACTAGATCCCAGTCTCTCACTGTGTACTAACTTGAACTCAAAATGGATCTAAGACACAGGAATAAGACCAGAAAATTTGCAAATGCTAGAAGATGACATGAGGGCTCCATAGCAAAGGAAGTGACTTCCCCAACAGGACTCTCATAGATCAGAAAATAATACCAAGAATCAACAGATGGCATCAAATTTAAAAGTTTCTGCACAGTTAAGGAAACAATTAACAACATGAAGAGAGAACCTACAAAATGGGACAAAATCTTTGCCAGCTACTCTTTCAAGACAGCATTAATATCTCAATATATAAAGCACTCAAAACATGCATCAAAAACATATAACCCAATAAATTAATCACAAATGAACTAAGCAGACATTACTCAAAAGAAGAAATACAAGTGGCCAACACTTATATGAAAAAAACAAAACAAAACAAACAAACAAAAGAAAAAAACATTTGACATCTCTACCATCAAGGGAATGCAAAGCAAAACCACCAGTTTTGATCTTACTTCAGTTAGAATGGCAATCACCAAGAATATAAATAACAATAAAGTTGGTGAGAATAGAGGTAAAAGGAACTCTTATACACTGTTGGTTGGAATTAAAATTAATACAGCAACTATGAAAATCAGTACTGAAGTTCTTCAAAAGACTAGACATGGAAATGCCAAATGACCCATTTATATACCATATTTATCCACAAGAATTAAGGTCAGCATACTATAGAGATACATGTATATCCATGTTTATACTAGCACAATTCACAACAGTCAAGTCATGGAAGCAGCTTGGTGCCCATCAACAATAAATGGATAAAGACAACATGGTGTATATGCACCATGGAACCAAAGAGAATGAAATTATATCATTGGTAGTTAAATGGATGGAACAAGAACACATTATGTTAAGCTAAATAAGTCAGAATCATAAAATCAAGGGTCCTATATTTTCTCACTGTGAAAGAGAGAAAATAAATGGGTGGGAGTAAGAACTTCTGAAAATAGAGGAGGCCAGTAGATTATAGGAAGGGAGGAGGAAAAGACAGAGAGATACTGGGAATTGAAAGTGATCTAATTGTTATGTGCTTATATGAAACACAATATTCTGTCTAATCATTATGCACCATTGAAAATATAAAGAAAGAGGATAAGTGCATTCTCGAAAAAGGAAGTACAAATGATGGAAGTACCAAGGACTAAAATAAAGACAGCAGTTTGGAGTCTAGAATTCAATGTTCATCACACAGGGAAATATGCTGCCAAGTTGGAGGTGGAGATGAAGCAATGTAAATGTAGGTCATCAAAAGAATCATCACTAAAGTGTTTAGACTTCACCACATGATTAATTAGAAGACATTAATTTATTTTTAAGGAGAAAAAAAGTGGGTATAATTACACCTGCGATCCAAAAAGGATACTCTTTCTGGAACAGGGACAGAATGGATGTGAAGAATTATGAGGCTACTATTAACAAGGTGTCTTGGACCATGACAGAGGTTTTAAAGATGAAAACAAGTGGATGAAAGCCAATTATAATTTTATTTAAGATATCCAAACTGCATGATTTGTTAATGAATTATTTATGAGTGGTTGATGTCAAGGACTATGCCAAGATGTCTGTTTAGGTAATGGGTGAATGGTAATGTAATACACAGACAGTATTAGAAGACAGGATATTGGGGAGGGAAGTATTTGAGTTCTGGATTCAGAGCTCTCTGACCAACAAAAACTGTACTGAAGTCAAAGAACATGACAGGAACAAGCCTAAAAAGTGGGGTGTCTGATGTGATCCTGCATACAGGAGGGGCCCACAAACCCTGGTGCTCTCCTGGAAATTTTGTTTCCGTCTGACACATCAGATTAACCAAGATTTGGAACATAGTTTAGACATGGTGCTGTGAGCTAGCAACAGTATGGATATGGGTCTCATTTTCATTCGTAGCAATTTTTTCTCCTTATTTGAGGGGTCAATTAAATGCCATTAAGAATTCTCAAACTTATACCTTGCAGGGACAAAATGGTAGAGATGGTTTCAGGAGGCTGCCCTGGAGAGCAGACCAATCTTGATCGCCAGTCTGGGATTTCTTTTGTAAAATGGTATGAGATGATTTCACCAGAATTGTATTAATGTGCTGATTTTGGTTGATTCAAATTATTCACACAGACAAGAGCACTACAAAACATCTGCCATATCCACCTAATTTTAGGCAGTTCTATAGCCAAGAAGACCACTGGGGCCATCTATGATCAAGAGAAAGTTCCATAAATAGGATACAGAGCAACACCAAAGATTCTTGTGCTGATAAAAGAGTTTGAATATCATGCTGGAAGGAAGAAGATACAATATGAGCCTGAGACTATGAAAAAATCACCTTCTGAATCATGGTTATAAGTTATAGAAGACCCATGTGAAAATGAGCATGGCAGACATTAATGGTTTGAGACCCACAGAGGACAAATCTTAATCATGCCTGGGACTCCTTTTAACTTTGCTACTAAGAAAGGATTAGACTAAGAAAGGTTTTGCAATGATTAATTTTCTACAAAAAGTTGTGGGAATCTGGAATTCAGAGGCAACATGATGATTTGAATAAATTAGAGTATCTCATTGAAAATAAAATAGGGTGGGCATTTTTATTTCATTATCCACAATAACAGACAGTTGAACTGGTTATCTTTGGCGATTGATATTCTGCTTTCTTCATGTTCTAACCTCCTGTATTGTGTTTAGTCTTAAGTGGTGGACTCTGTATAGCCCACCTTAATACATACTCTGGCCTCAAACAGCACTTGTAAAAGCTGTTCTTGTCATAGAAGTTATTTTAGAAGTCCAGCTGGGAATTAAAGAATGCACCTAGATTCCAAGCACAAATTACTGGCTCATATAAACATTAAGGGAAAGACATTGAGAAGCTGTGGAGTAATCAGACAGGGATTTGCAAGCCCTTAGAAATTTTATTGTCCTTTTTCTTAGTTTCCTTCAAAAGCTAAGGTTTCTCTTGCCATGTACAGAACCCTTCAGGTTCACAATTTAGTAGACCATGACTCAAAAATGAACAGGCCCTTCCCTGCCAGTTTCCCTTCAAAATATCCTTAACAATATTTCAGTGAGTTGATAACACATGTCAACTTTGGGATTGATAGCAATGTACCATAGCTTTCATTATTGAATGACGAATGTAGTAAAGGTAGAAAGGCAGAATCCCAGCCTGCCATCTTGTCAGTGCACCTCTGTGTCTGGTCTTTAGCAACATTTCTTTAAAACCTTGATCCAATTTATTAAACCCTTTTAATTGATTTTCCTGGTCATAATTCATTGTCTTACTGATCTTCCTCTGATTTCTACATATTATTGATCTCTTTGAACTTGCCAAGGTTATGAAAAGCTATGAGAAAGTTATGAAAACTAAAGATAATGACAAGACATTGAAATTCTACTTATTGCTACAAAAAAATCTAAGAAAGATTTGATAATTCAGATTGTTATTTTTGTTTTAATGTTAAAGTATAACAAAAGTTATTTAATAAATCACTACCATAATCACCTACTTATAAAGGGAAAATACATTTTTTCTTTGTATACTAATTTAATCATGTATCAATTAAGTAGCTTTGGAACATGTATATCATATATTAATATATATTACATATATGTACCTGCTGGCTAGGAATCAAGAGACTTAAGTTCTTATCCCAGATATCTCAATTTATTTCACTACTTTGCCTTCATATTTTGTTTTCTATTTTAAAATGGCAATATTATGCCAACTGACTTGATATTCAATTGACATATCTCCATTAATATTCTAAAGAGTGTTACTCACTTGTGTGGCTTCTACCATCAAAACAAGTGGCTATTATGAATCACCATTATGTTCAAAATGAAAATAATTATACATGCCAATGGATATTTCTGAAATAATTTGAAAATAAAATTAGTTATGTTATTTGTGGAATAAATTATTCTTGGTTAGTGATGTAGTTTGTAGTACAGGATCAAAATTTGAAATTATTTTTAATATTTTTATTAAAATCCAAACCAAATGATGTTATTATAAGAAATCCCCTAAATCTCCTAAGTATTAAAATAGATTAAATGTTTCAAAATATTCTTCCCTTTAATGTTTCGTATCTACAACAATGGAATCTTAACAGTGCTGCAGACAGTATATTTAAGTAATTCTTAGTTAACAGTTCTCCTAATCAACCACCTATACTAGTTCATATAGAGACCATCAATAAAGAGATGCTTCTGATCAGAAGCAATTTCCTCACCTATCACTGAGAATTCAGGGCAAGGACTTACCCATTCTATACATAATTTACGCCTAACATACCTTCATTTATTTATTCATTCATTACTTCAAATATCAAATATTTATTGAATACTTAATTTGTTTGGATTTGGTTTAAATACTAAAAACAGAGGTGTCTAAGCCAATTCCCTAATCAATGGAGAGCATGCATATGAATATTAACTTTCAAATGCTCCCGTTCTCATTTTCATAGCATTTCATGAAAGGAAGAAAAAAGAATTAAAAGAGATTATTTTTTAATATTTCTCAAACATTGAGACTTAATTTTAGGCACTTTATATCTTAAGATATTCCATTTACAGAGATACTTCAATGTCTAATTATTGTCAGACTAACTACTGCACTTGAGAAAAGTAATTCAAATCTCTTTCTGAGGATGATAACTGAATAGTACTTGGATTTTTATTCATTATTCTCAGTAAGATGCAAAATCATTTTTATTGCCATTTCTGATTTAAGGGAAAAAGTTTTGCTAAGAATAGCAATATTTGATTAATTACACTGGGTTTAAAGTTTTAGCTTTAGTTGCATTTTGTTCAAACCAAGTAAAAATGTATGGCTCAATTTTTCAATATAGAATAAAGTTGATAATTCGTAGTTAACAATTACATTTTAAAATAATTATATTAAAGGTGTTATGTTTATCCTTGATAAAGATATATTATAGGCACAATTAGAAGTAAAGTAATATAGCATTAAATTTTCCAGCATCACAAATAAGTAAATAATCCACAGATGTGTAGTATATCAAAATTCTGAACAAAATATAACTTACCATCAATTACAGCTGACTGCATACTTCTATTACAAAATAAACTTGAACTATGTATTACCACAAAATTTTATTAAAGCCCAGAAAGCAAAATTAATTAGTAACATGCAATTTTTTAAAGTCAGGACATAAGCCACCATGTTACATCTAGCATTATAAACCTACTGTGTATAGGCCAAGCATGGTGCTTGAATTAGAAATGGATTTTGAACAAAAGATCCAACGTTCCTTCTGTCTAAGAACTAATATTCTAGTGGTGAGACAGCACAAAACTATTAAATGAAAGAACACGCACACATTCAATGGTGGTGAATGCTCTGGAGAAAATTCATTAGAAAGGTGGCTGTGAGGATGGGTGAGGAGCTATTGATTTACAATTTTCATCAGGGAAGGCCTCACTGCAAACATTATATTTGAGAAATGAACAGAAATAGGTGAGAGAGCAAGCCAGGCACCGCGTGAGGACAGGGCCCCGGGGCAGAGTTTGGCTAGCTCAGGCTAAAAGAATAGCAAGTGTTCTGTGGTTGTTGGACACAACTTTTACAAAGAAAAACTGAAGTGAGATATTCAAAAACCTTGCAAGGCACTGGCTTTTCCCGAGTAAAATAGAAGCAATTAGAGGGGCCGATATTTTTGAATTATGTTTTAGGGGTCACACTCCATGTAAAGTGTTGAGGGCAGGCAGCATTATAGGTAAACAGATAAGTAGAATTAATTAAGAACTAAAAAAGACTTGGTGGAGCTACTGATTGCAATGAATGCTTGCTTTTGTTTGTTTGTTTTGTTTTTTACTCTAAATAGTTTAGCTTAGATATTTAGATGTCACTATTTCCAGGAAATCAATCTACCTATATTCACACTTAGACATCACATATTTTAGAACAGAGTTTGTAAATTGGTTCTCCCCTGTAATTAATGACATCTTCAGTATGTTTTTTTCCCATAAAATATTTCTAAATTATAAAAACTGAATTAGAGGAAGCTTTTAAAATTAAGAACTTTTGCATTAAAAATCCATATATCTTCAGTATTTAAAAAGGTACCATCTCTGACACATTAGATAGGAAGATACAAAAAAATGAAAAAAGGAAGAAAAACACCATGTTTGTAAATCTTTAATTTATACACACATCACTTGGAGAAATTTTGAAAGGCATAATCCTTTTCTAATTGTAGTAGATCCATCTTTATTCATGAGAATGCATACTTTCACTGAAGATGTTAAAACAAGTGGGTCAGGAAAAAAGAGATAAATTTGCAAACTCTTAAATACATTTGCCAATTATTGAATTTGGGGGTGAGACCTGAGATTCTGCATTTCCAACAATTCTCCAGCTGCTGATGCTGCAGGTCCCTAGATGACACTCTGAACAGAAAGCTGCTGGAGGGCTGTAGCAGTTTCTAACTCCCTTCCCCAGCCCTCATATCCTTACCCATTTGTTGTAAATGGTGGTGGTATTGGACCACTGATATTTGCTAGACTTTGAGTTTGTACTGCATTTTAGAATATGGTCTCTTGATCAAAATAAGGGAATAAGGTGACCATTTTTAAACCAGGAATTGCTACTCAATGCACACCATGTATATACTTATAAATGCAGATGAAATCATATTATCATACATAATCATTTAAATAGAGTCAGATACCTTTCAGAAATATATAGCCCAAAAGGTTAAATTCACACTATGAAGAACAATGGTAGATCTCATAAAAGGTTGAGAAGGAGGACAATGTGGCTCAATAACGGAACCACAAAAAGGAAGAGAAAGGGCAGTTTCTCTAGACGTCAGCCACAGTCAGCTTCAAACCAGGTTCTGGCAGTCATTCTGGCCTAGCATTTAGTTTCCATTTGAAATGCACGTTCAGAGAAATACTCAGCCTTACTGTGTTCAATATCTGTGGTGAGAGAAGCTTAGAGATCTAACAGAAAAAAACAAAACAAAACAGTATTTTAATATGAGTCCTTAGTGTACATTCGATTGCCCCTAATGGCCAGCAGATGGGATAGACACATTAGGAAGAAAAAACAACTCACAAAAATTTTCTGGCCAAAAGGAGCAGTTATACTCTAAATTGGTTTGAGAATAACAAAGTTCCCTAGAAGAAATAGTTCAGTAAAATAAAATTGTTATTAAAGAGTGATTTTTTTATGATCATAGGGAGGCCACATTTTTTTAACTGATAACTCAATATTGCACAAATTATAAGTAGATCAACAATTATATTAACAATACAAACTCATGAACATTTACATAGAACTGCTGCTCTAGGTTTTGGTGCATTTTGTGCCCGGTACTTTAGTAAGTGGGACAAACACAAAGGAACTCATCTACATTAATTCATGAGAATCAGTTTCCAAAAAAAGTATATGTATATCATCTTTGAGAATATTTAGTATGTCAAACCCAGGGAAATCAGTGAACTAAGTGACAAGGACTACTTTAAAAGAAAAGTTGATCAAAATATTAGGTTATAATACTGTTTAAAAATTTTAGTAATTGGACTTAGGAACCAGAAAGTGTACACATAATGAGAATTTTAAGAAAAGACCCCCATGTTATGTTTTATAATCCCTACTGCACCCCAAAAGAATGGAGTGGGCTGGGCTACTATAATATCTTCTTTGCTAGTGTAGACCATTGTTTCAAAGTTTTAAAGAAACAAGATGGTGATTCACAGAAGAGTTTTAAAATAAGATTTGTCCCCTCTCAAAATAAAATAAAACTAATAGGATCTCATCAACTTACATAGAAATGCAATCCAAATGTTGACCAGATTAAGCCACACTACCATTGTCTTTCACTGCCTGAGAATGCTGAGCACAAGTGTTCCCTACGAGGAAGAGGTGATGGAGTATGGCCCCAGCTCTCTTGTAGTTCCCAGATCAAAGTGGACAAATGTCCTTCAGCTTCCCTGGGGTTTGTCTCTTCCCACACAGAATTAAGAGGTGTGAGCTACATGGTTCTTAAGAGACCTTCCAACTAAAAGAATCTAAGTCAGCTTTGAGCAGATTTTTAGGGTGGCCAAAAAATAGGTGATAAAACAGGTGGATAACATATTCCTCACTTTTTGATCCCATCACTTGGAACTATTCTGTACTACAGTTCAAGGAAATCTTTCCCCAGTACTGTTGGAAGGGTACACAAACGAGGCATTTGACAATGAAATTTTTAATAAAAACGTAAAAAAGGTCATGCCAATTTGGGTAGATAAACAATGCACTGTGCCTTTTTACTATCGGCAGTCAGGTCTTCTCACCTCTGAATTTTGGGAACCACTAATCTTGAGAAAAGGCAGACAGAAATGCACATTCAAGTCATTTGACAGAAATCTAGCAAGCACACATCTATTAACCTGTTTTGAGAATTACTGTCAGGGAAGCAGCATTAATGAAACTGGTTCTAACAGAAGGAATGCATGAGAGTTAAGCGTAGGGTAGGATTTTTTTCTTTACATAACAATCATCCAAAAAGAGCAATGTCTTCTCATTTTCTGTTCTATATAGAGAATACAAATATCATTTCTTCTGGACTCTAACATACTGGCTTCATTTTCAAAATGCATCACTTTATGTTTCCCACAAGGTGGCCGCACATTATAAACCTTAGGCATATGACAGTCACATGATTTCTTCAGCAAGCTCCAAGATTTCAGCAAGCTTTCCTGGAGTCAGAGGAGTCCTGAGGTTTAAATATTACAGCTTTCTCCACAGCCACAAGTTCCTTTGATGTTTGGGTTATTGAAGACAAACTCACTGGATAATTTGTCTTCCGCATAGTCCATTTCCATTCCTAAAAGTGTCAGCTGTGCTTTCTTTTCCATGAACACTCTGGCTGCATCTTGAACAACTTCTTCATCAGAATCTTCTTTGTCTCTGTCTATTCCAGCATGTAAGAAAGGCCATTACAGCCCCTAGTTCACACACCGACTTCCACACATACATACTCAGGTTTATCTTTAAGAAGTCGTTTTATCTTGTTTACTGCTGAAGGTGAGGACAGCTTGGATGGGCTGCAGCTTCCTCTTGCTCACAGCTTTGACAGTGGCCCAGACTACATGAGGCCAACATCTTCACTGTCCCGGCACCTGGGTGCATGGGGCTGGAGCTCAGCCACCTCAACCTCTCTCCATGGACACCATGGGAGCATTGACGCCCAGGAGTGATTTGTTTATTACAGTCATTGTTGCTAAATACTTTTGGGATAATTTTATAGTTGTGTTTTCAAACTAGGATCAATTTTATTGAAACATATACTTCTCTATTTCTAAAATTCTTGTATTGAGAGAAATGTTTAGAATGGTCAGTTTTTGCCACAAAGCAAATAAACAGACAAATAAAAATGTGAAAAATATTGCCAAAATAAAGCTATGAAAGACAACTTCTGATCCTTGAAACCTGAAAAGCACTACCCAACATTGCCTGTTTCTATGATGAAATATACTCAATTAACACTGCCAAATACTGTCAAAGACAACCCCCCATCAAAGTTGATCATGTAGCAAAAGATAATAATAATAATAATCACAAAATGAACTTTGGGAGTGCAACACTATCCAAAAGTCTGGACACATGATTGATTATGCCTGTTGGTACATGTAAATTGGAAAAAGTTTCAGGTAAAAATATTGACATGCTGGTTTCAATTCATTCTCATAAGATGTGAAGTATTTCAAAACAAAACTTTTTCTTGGCTCTGGGGTTGTAGCTCAGGTGGTACAGTGCTTGCCTAGCATGTGTGAGGAGCTGGGTTCCATCCTTAACACTACATGAAAAAATAAATTAATTAAATAAAGGTATTGTGTCCATCTACAACTAAAAACAAATTTAAAAACTTTTTCTTGAAACCTTATACCCCAGTAATCTAATTCCATATCATTTGAATGCAGTTCTTGATGATTATTTTATTTGATGTTATGTGTAGTACTAGTACATTAAACAATTTGATATGAACTATAATTATAGCATAAACTAATATCTATTACTTGCCTTTGCATTATTTAAAATTTTATTAACACATACTAAACTTGAAGATGATGTAATTCTCCTTTAAGGAGATCTAGGTAATGTACTTCATTTATATTCATATTGATTGATAACTAATTCATATTTTACTAGTTGAAAGCTATTCATTTTACACACACTAGTACTTTATTATTATTTAATATAGTATCATGTACTTGCCATATAATTACAGTTATCACTTTCCAGAATTTAAACATGCAAAACATGAGGAAATAATTATTTCAAGGTAAATTCAGAGAGCTTATATTTATTTGAATGCTGATATTCAGGTAGTATGTGCAAATTCATTGACATTTACTTATTTAGACTGATTCTCTATGTGATAACACAATTGTTAATCACATACCATATCAGATTTTCCAAAGATAATACTAATCAGAACTTTCATATTAATCTTCCAGTGGTCAAAGACAAAGCCACACAGAAGATTCTGGTCTGAATTTCAAGGAATGATCCTAGTGGGATGCATCCTTAGTGCCTTATGCAATAATCGTATAATTTCTTGTCTCATTGCATGCCTAGTCCTGTCTGTGACCCGGAGTGCCCAATATACCCAAGGTCCCAACAGGAAACAGATGGCACATTCAAATTGAGATAACACCTTATTTACAAAGGGACTAATTACAAAGATTTGGGAGAGATACAGGGGAATCAACAGAAGAGGAGAGACACCAGGGCTAGCTTCAGAAAACCTGTGGCTGCTCCTTGGTCTAAAAGAACATTGCGAGGAGAAATTAAGGGAACCCAGGAGGAAAGAGCGGTGTCAACTGAACCGTGACAGGGGAGCAGTGTCATCAGGTGAAGACACAGCCTCAAAAAAAAGACAATAATAAATACTCAGATTTCTTTCTTCTCTTCAGTGTCTTAATTTGGCTCCTCATTGGGCAATCCCATTTGGCTAAAATACAAATCGGTTGCCTGGAACAGAAGCAGAGTACAGAAAAGAGTAGAACAGATTCAAAGGGTCAAATGGAAAATAATCAACATAAATCTTCAGCAGAATATAGAAATTCTGTTTGATTCTTTTCACAAACTGACATTTCCTTTCTAACACTAGTTATTATCTGGAAAGGACTTAAGGAAATTCACACATGCAAAATCTTAGAGACAATATTAATCCTCATGTAATTCTTGTCACTTGTCTGGGAAGGCACATTACAATGTCAGATATGTCCACAAAATGACAAATACCATTACCAAAAGTATATACTAATTTTTGCATTGACTATAAAGGATGAAATCATTTAATTGCAACTAAAAAAAACATGGCTTACCTACACTGAATTAAATTGTAAACACAAAGAATTGGAAGAAAATCACACACACACACACATAGAGAGAGAGGCAAATGCACACTTTAAATTGGGAACTTCTTGAAACATAAACTAAGCAGGTTCGAACACAAATAAGCCTGCTTCGTTCACATTCTGGTTAAATTAATCATTCATTTCCTTTAGAACTCACATTTCGGTACCACCACAGTCGCTGTTATTAATTTTTTTTTGAAATTCTAATTACAGTTTCTGATGTTACATTTTGCTACACTGAAGCAAACTTCATTTCTCTTCATGGTTCTGATCCCTGCAGCACCTAAAAATCGACCCTATGGGTGTAGCAAGCCTTATACTATACAAATGAAGTGGTGTAGGAAAATGAGGTAACCCTGTCCAAACCAAATAGGATATAATATTTCTTCTGAAGGATTCTCAACCCTTTCCATGTAACATAAAATGTGGAGACTCCTTGATCAGCTTCCAGAAACATGACAAATAAATTTTTGTTGTATAAACCACAGTCTGCAGTAATTTTGTTACAGCACCCAAACGAACTCATCATCTACCCTTCCCAGCAGATATACAAATGAGTGCAAAAGAAATTGGGAAAATTTGAATCAGTGTAATGTGTCAATATCTATATTCTAATTATGATGTTATGTTACAGTTTTTCATGTTATCACTAAGGGAAACAGGCAAAGGGTGTGAGGAATATCTCTATGTACAAATTATACAAGTCTATAGTAACCTCAATATAATACAAAGCTATAATAACCTCAATAAAAATTGAATTAAAACTTGGAGATGAATTTTGGGGTACAACTGGGTCCTAGATTTTATTCGGTTTTCTCCTCTGTTACATGGAGATAGAAAATAATTATCACAAAGGTACTCTTTATGCTTTCACTCACTCATCAGTCCTATATCAGACATGGAATGTGTTTCATGTACCATGCTAAAAAACAGGGAATTCAAACATTACTTGTCTTACAGTCACCATGGCTAGTACAGCCACCTTTACTGCTATTTCTACCACAGGTACTATTACAGCTACTAAATATAATAGGTTCCAGACCTCAGTGGATGCATCGGCAGAAATACACCCAAGTTTACAGAGACAATATGTTTTGAAAAAGACCATGGTATAAGTAAAGACTACTAAAGGAGAAAGAAGTCATACACCTGAAAACATTAACAAAGTAGACTGACCCAGTTTTAAAACAAATGACGTTTACAGAAGAAACAAATAGATGCGAATGACATGTTTCCAACTTAACTGACAAAGCAATAAAGATCTTTAAAAGAGAAAAGTAGACAAAGCAAAATGTGCACAAAAGAAAATAGTTAAAGAAATAAAATTAAATGGCTCTAATTTTCTAACAATTTTTGCAAGTTAAAGCCTAAAATAATTGCTTAGGAAAGCATTCAAAAGGATGAGAAAAGAAACTTTTTGTTTAAGTTTTTGTTTTAGTAAATTATAAGGGTCCAAGTTTCATTATGTTTTGCATTAGATGCATAGTCAGCTTAAACAAATCCCATAAAAGTACTATAAAGGAATGTTCTCAGTTCATTTTCCTTGTAATACAAATTGTACTTCTATCAAACTTCTTTTGAAAATGCTGATCTTCATGGTCATATTCTAAAACTGCATCATCACAAAGATTCTTTTTTACTTCTTAACATAAGTTTCTCAGTTTCTCTTTAAAAAGGTTTTCATTTTCTTAAAAATCATTTATTTCGTTGTATTGTACTATATTGAATTATGTTTGCTATGGAGTATTTGGGTCATAACAGGTTTGGGTTTCACATATTGAATTCATAAGCCGCAATTGACAGTATTAGGATGGGATCCCTGGGAAATAATTATGCCATGAAGGTGGAGATTTCATGAATGGGATTAGTGCCTCATAAGAAGACACGAGAAAGCTTGCTCTTTCTCCCCGCTCCTCCATGGAACACACAATAAGGAGGTGACTGTCTGCAAGCCAGGAAGACAGCCTTCACCAGAATCCTACCATGCTGGCCACCTGATCTCAACTGGAAGGCCCCAGACTTGAGAGAAAATTATTTCTGTTATTAAGTCACTCAGGTTTAATAGCATTGTTATAGCAGTTCATTAAGATAATATTCAAATGAGATTTAAAAGTTGAATAACCTAATAAAATAAAAATGGACAGGTATTATGTCCTTGGAACAAAGTAAAAGTTTACTTGAATCCCTGTACATTCATAAAATAGTCATATAGCTGCCCAAACTTCTATATCCTACAGGAAGGAAAGGCTTATCTGTAAGTCTCTGATGTTACTTAGGAATTAGTAAATGTAAGTCAAAATAAAAGCCTCAAACTCAAAGCCAATTATAATTTAAAGAAAACTGCACTTCAGTCAGACCTTGATTTATTGTTCTTGCGAAAGATGGCTGCTACACAATCATTGTATCTCCTGGGCTTTTTACCTATCCACATAATCCTGTGGAGTGCCTACCTCTGTTAAATGGATAATATCTATAACATATTGCTGCCACCAATACTTATGGCTCTGTCCACCTCAACAAGCACTGACACATTTGAATTTGTGATTATAGCACACAGCCTGTCTTAGTGGATGATGAATCTGTCCCCAGTGTTGGCACTCAGGTTAAGAAAATGTGGATTGACTGGCAATTGTTAAAAAGAGAACTGAGCCTCATGTTACTGTTCACATATAAAACAAGCATCACCACCATTAACAGAGATGTGATGCTGGTAGTTTCCCTGCATTGATTCTGTCACAAAAATCTCTCTAATCTGATTTTTTAATATCAACATGGACAGGAATAAAAGAGAAAAGAAACAAGAAAGATCAAGTGTTAGTTGTCTGTATAATCTTGGGGATTGTTCCACATTCTCCAGAAGCAAAATGGAGACTCCAGTTTTTACCTCCTCACCTACCACACCCTGATCCTTGTTTCATCTGGAACAGTCCATCCTGTTGACCTGGATTCTAAGATTAAGTCAGATGAGACCACTTTCTACCTGATACTGAATATTGAAGCAGATCTTCTGCTGTACTTATCCTTTTCTTATAAATTCATTTTATTTCATAAAATTTACTCATTTTATTTAATTCAATACAACACTTAAAATAACATGTTACATTTCCCATAACAATTGATTTGATGAAAATTAATTGTTTCTTCATACAACTTTATCACAGATAGGAATATAGAATATTTAGACATTTTTTAAAGCAAGTAAAAATAAATGTGGTTTTCATGTGATACTTTCAATACAAAATTGTGGAAGTTAATTATATCAAATAATGGTTAAGGGAATAAACTTACAAGAGAAAATACTATACTAAATCTACCAAGAACAATGTATCACAGAAAAATATGGTAAAGGAATCAGAAAATCTTAGTTTTATTCTTGGTTCTAATAGAAATTTTTGACCATCAGCTAGTTGCATAAGTCCTTGGTCAAATCTTGGTTCCTCATCTGTAAAATATGGGCAATAAAACTTGCCTAACCAATACTGTGGTTATAACAAGTACAGACAGACCTATATTTGAATTTTTGGTTAAGTGACCTATAAACTTTCTGCACTTGACAGCAAGAAAAAGTTACAATAAAGTGACTCATCACTCCTTATTGTCAGAGTTGTGAGGGAATTGTTGAATAGTCATTTCTGAAACTTGAATGGACCATGTGGTTCTATGGAGTGGGCCTCAAGCTTCCAGGCTTGAACTCCTTAATTATTCTATTAAAGAAGGTATACACAGTGCAGTGAAAACCAGAGACACAATCCTGTAGCAGATAACATAGCACATGCAGGATCTATGGAAACACTGGATTAATTAATGGGCCATTTTCATTACAATTTCTCTAGACACAGTAAATGATGAATTATGACTGAAGAACAAGACAGTGGATACTACACATGCTGCAATGTAATGTCAATGACCTTGAAACTTTATAGCCATTTTGTGACTTTATGAAGAGCCCTCTACAGCTAATATGCTAAAGAGAAATAATTAAATATTTTTGTCAGTATCTTAAATTTGCATGTTTTAGATACGGACTTGTAACATTTTACCATTGATTATAAAATCTAATTACCTAAAAATCTTAATCGCTATGGTATTTACAGTGATAGATATTAAAACTGTATGGGATTTAAAAAGGAAAGCTTAGGGAATGACATCTATGAATGTATCCATCAAAAGATGAATGGACAAACAAAATGCAATATGTACCCACAATGGAAGATCCCCCAGACTGTGACAAAGGAAGCATTGACACATGCTATAACAAGGATGGACCCTGGGGCTGGGGAGATACTCAGCTGGTAGGGTGGGCCCTGAGTTCAATCCCCAGTACCGCAAAAAAAAAAAAAAAAAAAAAGGATGGACCCTGAAGACATGGAGTGAAATAATCCAACAAAAAGTACAAATACTGTTTGATTCTACTTATATGAAGTACATAAAGTGGTCCAGTTCATGGGAACCCAAAGTGCTATGATGCTTTCCAGGAATTGGAAGCAGAAGGGACTTGGAAGTTACTTTTTAGTGGATATGGAGCTTTAATTTTGAAAAAATGAAAATGATCTGGAAAAGTATAGGGTGATGATCATATAACAAATGAATGTAATTAATGCCACAGAATGAGATACAGTTAAAATGACAGTTACAGTCAAAATGATAAATACTATGTTATATACATTTTGTCACAATAAAAATTATAAATAAATCTACAGATACCTTATAAATGTTTTTACATCCAATAAAATGAAATAAAAATCAGAATAACAAAATAAATAAAACAATAGTAAATTTCATATAACAAACTTATAATAATGGGTATTCAACAATTTTGAATTCTTTTAATAATGTAAACAGATTTCCACATTCAGTAGTTCTAGTGCAACATTTTCAGATCCATTTCCCTTTGATGATGGTAATGTTCACACCATCAGAAAGTCTTATCATTTATCAATCTGGTCCTTCATAAACTTTTGAAGTTCTGACAAATGAACCCAGGGATGTTCTACCACTGAGCTACATTGTCTGCCCTTTTTATTTTTTATTTTGAGACAGGGTCTTACTAAATTGGTAAGGCTGGTCTCAAACTTGCAATTGCCCTGCTTCAGCCTCCAGTATTGCGGGGATTACACAACTGAACTGCCTTCCCTGGCTCTCCATACAACTTTTTAATGGTATTTTATATTATCACAGTGTCCATGAACATTCCCACTTAAGTTACTCTTAAGTTATATTAGAGAAAGAGAGAGAGAGAGAGAGAGAGAGAGAGAGAGAGAGAGAGAGTGAGTGATTTATTTAGCTGTTGTGATTTTATAAAGCTTCAATAAGTAGTTTTTGAATTTGTTTCTAAATATAAATCTGGGATTTATTCCTGAGAGGTTTTGTATTTTTGATACAAGAACAATTTCAGATCCGGATTTATATATCTGTTGTTTCCTTTATAACACATTATTGTAAAAGAAACCAAAGTGGGTTATTTGGTATCTGGTGATTCTACTTCCATGTAAAATCATCGTATTTGGTATCCTCAAGTTCTTGGTTTCAAAAATGGGACAAATAATGGCATAGTACTCTCTTTTCCATTATGCAGCTAACATTTCTTACTGATTGAAATGCTATTTTAATTATTCCTTCTTAGAGTAATTTTGTCAAGTTCCTCAACTTTTTGAAAAGACAGAGGGAAAGATAAAATATTAAAAGCAAGTTCAAATTACAACTCTTGGTTATAAACTATTTTCATTTCTAAATGTATTATGCAATTCCATAACCTACAGCTACATAAACCCATTTCAAAGAAACTTCCACTTTAATATCATGAAAATGTTAAATGCCAAGTACCATCTTCTCAGACATGAGATGAAATTCTTCTTTTAGTCATTTTTAAACTAAGTCCTCTAATCTTTATTTTCCTATATTTGTTTCTCCATCACCCACAATGTTTTACTTCAAAATAGTCCCAATTTTCAAAGAAGTTTAGAGATAATTTCATGAACACAACCACAAAACTCAAACTCATTACTTTTTACCCATTTGCTTCATTGGCTCTAAATTGACATCTAGCATATCTCTCTTTCCCCTTTTCATTCCTTATATTCTTATGTCCACTTAAATATGTGTTCCTTAAAATCGAGTACCATGCCTTGTTATTTACTATTTACATTGTCTTTCTTCAAAATCTCATTTACTTGCATGAATTCATATACCATCTTTTGTTGGAAAAATGTTGAAATGTCTATCTCTGATACTTTATATACAAATACTTTACATGTATGAAAAATGTTATGTAGTTGTAAGCAGCAAGCTACCATTTCTTCTTCAATAATCTTCATATTAATTCACTAAATTTTTTTTTTTTTACTTTATTTTTATGTGGTTCTGAGAACCCAGTATCTCACACATGCTAGGCAAGTGCTCTACCTCTGAGCTACAGCTTCAGGTCCTTCATTCACTAATTTTAAAAATGGTATCCCAAAACTTTATTTTCCACTTCCTCCTTTTCTGACTTTTAATGATAGTATCATCCTTCCTATTTTCTAAGCTCAAAACATCAGAGGCATTTCAGATTCTCTGTCATTCCAATTAATAAATGACTTTTTCCATTTTCCTCACAAGTATTTATTGAATGTTCCATTGTTATCTAGACTCACCACAATGAGCTGTGTATAGGTTCCTGCCAATTTATCAGTAGTAGTGGGAAGGTTTATAGGAATATTTACTATTACTTCAGTCATCCCCCTTTTTAGCTCATCTGGCATACTGCTGTATTCTTCTGTTCTGACAATACCACCTTGACTATACAACCTATGTATTCAAAAATAGTTGAGGGCTTCTTTATCAACAACATGAAGACCATGGTTATTACCACAACAATTTAGACCCAGATGTCATCCTCCATCTCTTTGGAACAATCACTGTACATAATTGCTCTCTTCTAAGTTTTGGCCCTCACTTTACCATTTTCTTCCTCTACTCAATCCCACTTCCCTTTGCCATTCCCTATCCCTGTAAACTACCACTTCTTCTGAGTTACACTTGTTCATATTTATTTATGGCATTTTGAAAGTTATTAAAGGCTTTTTGTTCTGTTGAACACTTCATTAGCTTATATTCTATCCTAATTAGAATTTTCAAAAATTGATTTTACATATATATATGATTATATATCAGATGATACATATCGTATGCAGTATATTGTACGTAATCTCCATTTTCTCATACTCCTGGTAGCTTGAATCACAGAATATTTTACGTGACAATTGTTTATTACTAGTAGTACTATGAATTGCAAGTAGAGTGCAATTTGAAAAGATGAGTTAACCTATAGAATTGGTAAAATTGTTTCTGAAGTAAATAGAGACAGAAATTTAAATCCATACTGTATCAAGAGGTAAAATAATTCTCCAGTTTTAGTATTAGTAAAAAGCTTACAGTTAAAAAAGGTGCTTTCCCTACCATACCGGTTCTACTTCACTCAGACAAGTAAGTACCAAAATTGTATAAGCCATTTGTTCATTTTCTGTTTTGTTTATATCTGGCCTTCTTACGAATATGTATGGAACTTGATTTTTATAATTCTCCCAGGTTCAATGAAATTGAATATCACCATATTTTCTCATACCTACCAGCCAATAATATTACCTTTCATGTTGTCATTTGGATTTTAAAAATTACCTGATCATGCAAAGAGCATATTTTGCTCCTTAATATACATATACATTCTCTCTCACATGCACACACTCTCTCCCTCTCTCCCCACCTGCATCTCAGTTGCCAATTTATAGTTTTGTGAAGGTAACTGCATATGGATATGGGGCAGGGGGACAGGGAATGAACACAGGGTCACTTAACCACTGAGTCACATCTCCAGCCCTTTTTTTTAATTTTTTTTTTTTTTTTTTTTTTTTTGAGAAAGGGTCTTGCTAAATTGCTTAGGGACTTGTTATGTTGCTGAAGCTGGCTTTGAATTTGTGATCTACCAGCCTCAGCCTCCTAAGCCACTGGGACTGCAGGCAAGCACCACCACACCCAGCTCAGACTGATATGTTTTAAGAACAACAGAAAGATTAGAAAGGTACAAGACACCATAAAAAAGAGGTAGCGAACTGAGTCCTGTGCTATCAGAGAAAGTCCCTAAAAGATAGTTTAGCAGTCTCATCAAATAATAGAGATTACCTGTATCAAAGTGGCAACACTATGTTATGTCCTGCAAGAATGGAAATATTCTCTTTCCTTTATTAAGGAAGAGAATAAAATTTTTTTTTTGGTTTTTAAATAAGTTAAATAAATTTAAAGTTGGTAAATATCTAAGTTAAAAAGGAGAAAACATTGATAAAATATTTCAAACTTGAGTGTCTTTCTATAATTTTCAGAGCTGAATAAGTACTTTTTTCATAAATAATTTATATTCTCTCTGCTCCTAGAAAGTGGTCTGACACAACACACCCTACGAGACATTAGTATTGATTAAGTATTAATAAATCTTTTAAATTTCTTTTTAGACGTGAATTAGTGAATTCAAGTGACTTCAGGTTGAAATCTGAACATGGGGACACAGCATATGAAGTATAAACCACTCTTTTGAGATTCAATGAGTTTCTAAGTATTCTCTATACTGAATATAATCATACTTTCATCAAAATTATATAATAATCATATGAAAACTATTTAAAATACATGTCATCTAGTGAAATCAGTTTTTAAAGTCAGATAAAATCACATTCCTTTTGAAATGACAAATATTGATTTAGCAGAGTGATTCTCAGATGGCTTTTGGCCATGGAAATATGATAGTATTTTTGTATTTTATGATGAGCTACAGGGTTAAATTAGTAGTGAGGAAACTGCTGATGAGTATATAAAACGAGCAATGTTTTAGAAATCATAAAGTTACATCCCACACTTAAATATTAACAACTTTATGGAAAATCTTCATAGCACTCATCTCCTAAATAATGATACAACAGAAGAGTGCAATTAAAATGTCATTGTTCAGGGCTAAGGATGTGGCTCAGTGGTAGAGTGCTTGTTCCAGGATGTGAGAGACCATGGGTTCAATGGCCAGTACCACACACACATACACATACACACACACACGCACAGGCAAAATCATTGGTCATTTTATTGGACTATGATCCTATGAATATCACATGCTTTACTTCAGTTATTATTTTGCAATTAAATAATTATCCAATCATTATTTGGTTATTTTACTTTTTTCCTGGTTTGTAAGCCTTTGCATTGCAAACTGTGTCCTCTTCCTCCTTGCATCCCACCTTGGCTCATGATACACTGAACTTTGTTGAATGAAAAATGTAATAAATCCATATTCTTGATGTCAAGGTGAAACATCTCAAAAGGCAAGAATGTTTTGGATGACTGGTCTTTAAATAATAACTGAATCAATCACATTCTCTTTCCAATATCTTTATCTTTGTATTTATCTTTAGGACAAATCCACCACTATGTTTTTCCATGACAAAAATTAAATTGAGTATAGAATACATATAACAATAGCTTTTAAATCTATAATTTTGTAATATGGGTTCTAATTGTGATTCAAATAGCTTGAAGTTATAGAAGAGATCATTTAAAGTGAAAATAGATAGGTATGCAGGAAAAAATAAGCCTTATATATCTCTTTAGATACATCTCATACCCATACTCTAGTTTGGCAACACTTTTTCTTTCATTCGACAGAGAACTTAATGCTTATTTTTCAGCATATATTATGTCAAACAAATAATCCAGGAGCATGGAGTGAAATATATGCCTTTGTTAAGTAATCTATTTGATCAGGTCCTTTCATTATAGAGCAGGTAGCAATCATCCTAATTACCTTCAAAAAAGGTCAATTTAAAACCTATTTTTAAAAATTGAAGGAAAATTAATCATATTTGTTATAACTAGTAATTTTCACTTATTTTCAACAAGGAAGTGTTTTGAAATAAGCAGTCAGATACCTAAATTATACCAATAGTGAAAGCATTGTCTAATAAATTTCTAGCTCCTTCCTTTCCTGTCTTCCCAACTTTTATTCAATATTGGTGATTCTTGGTTCAAGCTATCTGAATTGAGTTAGAGGTTTTAATGTTTTTGTACCAGTACAAATACTCCAACAAGGTACTAATAAAATAAAATTATAAATACAATTTATAAGTACATCATTAATACAATTTAACTAAAGTAAAATGGGAAAAAAAGATTTTCCCATATTTCTTGTAGTATGTCAAAAGTTTACTATGCCCTCTTCTTCACAGTAATGACTGAAAGTGAATCTCACTATTCATCTAGGTGTTTATATAGTTACCATATGATTAATAGATACCTCATGGACTAATCAATGATGGCTTCTATGGGAAGTAAGGTAATTGTGCTGATAAATTTACCAAGAGAGATTGTATAATTTTTACATTGATTTTAAAATATCAGATGATTTATGACCTCATAGTAAAGTTATTATATATAAATATATGCAGGAAATAAGAGAAAATTAAACTATGACTTTTGGGAAAGTCATCTCATTTCAATACCTTATAATCTGATCTCAAATGCATACTTCACCTAAATCCTGAAAGAGAAGCACAATAGGTGGTTGACAAAAATACCTATTTTTATATTGTTATAATTTACTCAAGAAACTTATGTTGGAATTATTTTTTTAACAGGATGATGATGGTGGTAAGGGGTTTCTGAATATGAATATCCGTAGACATTTGTGAAAACTTCTTACATCTTTGAAAGTTAAAGAAAATATTATGATTATGAAAACTAAATTCCTCCATTTGAAAGTCATTTTGTTCATCAATAAAGTGAGCTTTACAAATGTAATGCTTTTTTCATACCAAAAAACCTGATTTTTTTCTTAACACATCTGTTGTAATTAGGATATGAGATGTCCCCCCAAAAGTTCACATCTGGCAGTGCAAGAATGTTCAGAGGTGATTAGATTATGAGATGTAACCTCATCAGTGAGTTAATCCACTTGATGGATTAATAATTTGAATGGATTATTGGGTGGTAACTATAGGCAGGTGGTATTTGACTGGAGGAAACAGGTCACTGGGAGCATGCTATTGTAATATACCAGTACATAGCTCCCACCCACGCCCCCATCTCTTAAATTGTGAGCCCCAATAAATATTCTCCTCTGAGTAAGTTGTTCTTCTCAGGTATTTTAGTCACAGTCTCAAAAAGCTAACAGTATTTTGACTATTTCATATTCTGCCCCAATATACATAATCCTACCTCTATAATATAACCTTAAGTCAATGTGCTACATTGCATAAATCCATTTATTAAACAAGGATATATAAACATATACCAACCTATTTACTAATTATATGTTCATGAAAAGAGAATTACTTTACAGAAAAATCAAAGTATTTATCTTATATGATAATCATATTCTTGAAACAACTTATGCAGATATACTTTTGTCCTTCATAATAATTTAATTTATATAATTACAAGGAATAAGAAAAGTAAGTAGGATGCAAACAAGAATGATTAGATCAGTATTTGAGGAGAACCTATGGGAAAGAGATATGATGCAAAGGAATATATAAAAGTTTTTAGATTTCAAGTTGTGATAATATCAGGATTGTATGGAAAATGAATTGCAAGTTGTGAGAAATGACATCAGGATTTTAATTTTCTAAAAGTTCCATACATATAGAAAATACTGAGTGAAATATTGGGAAATACCCATTCCTAAGATAATTCATTAAATCCACTTAAAAGAGATATTCCACATTTTATTTCAATATTTCATTATTCTTTGTCTACATAAAGCACAAGCCTATTGTAAAATGTATACTTATCATGTTCACTAATGATGTTAACATATTTTGTATGGAAACACTGCAAAGTATCCTTCTTAATGTATGATTATGAAAAGCTAATCATTTCCTATTAAAGAGCATTTTTAGTAATACATTTTAATTAAAGCATTATTCTTCCACTCATGCCCATTTTCAAGATAAAAAATTATATCAGATAATTAAATATTACATTTACATGACCTGCCTGTAGTAAAATTTTATCATGTTTAAATAATTTTGAGCTGATAATATACTGTAAAAATAAGTTGCTATGAAGATAGGTTCTTTCTTAATAATTCACACTCCAGATGTGTAAAAACATGTTTGAGTAGATGCATAAGGTTTTAAAAATTTCCAGTACTAAGCTAACATTTGTACACATTAATATAATATCCTCAATCAAATGGGTATATGTAATATTTGCTACAGTTTCATTGTGGTTCTCTAAAATTAGTACTTTCAATCAGTAAAAGAGTAATTTTCTATTTTCACAGAAACATTCAGAAAACTTTCCTCAAATTGCTTAACAATGCTATGAGTATATTAAACAACTGTCATTGAATCCAAACATACATTTTCTACAGTTGATAAAGTTTTAAACATAAATACACTTTTAATTTGTAATTCTGATTCCAAATAATCTCAAGATTTTTTGGAACTTTAAGAAGAAAAATAAAACAGAATAATAGAAAAATCAGAAACATAAAATATGCCATCATATTTTTACGATTTTATTTCGCAGTTATATTAAATCTTTCTGTATAGAGAGGTACTATCAATACCATGGCAAAAAAATCAAGCATTCATTTAATGGCTACATTATTTTTAAGCCAACTATGCTTTATAATACAAATAATAACATCAGAAACAACTACCATGGTAACAGCAAACAATTGTTCACATTAAATGCCTTGAAGACAAATACATGTTATGGAAAATAACGCATTCATACTCATGAATACCATATATGTAATAAACGGGTGTCTTTTTTAATTTTTTGACAGTACTTGAAATTCAACCAAGTAGTGCTCTAACACTGAGTTACACCCAGCCCTTTTTTATTGTTTACTATTTTTATTTTAAGATAGGGTCTCACCAAGTTGCCCAAACTGGCCTTGAACTTAAAATTCTCTTGCCTCAGCATTCCCAATAGCTAGGACTACAGGTGTGTGCCATTGCATCTAGTCAGGTATCATTTTTAAATGTTAACGCTTAATAAAAATTATCTTAAAGATCAATCCCCAAAAACTGACAAAGTTATGCAAATGAAAATTATATTCAAAGACTAAAGTCTGAGTATAAAATCAAGAATGTATTGACTTGTAAAAAATGATCTATTTAAATTTTGTAAGAGTATGGATATGTATTCATATTTTACAATAACAAATTCATCAGCAAAAGATGAATCTTGTTTAACATTTTGATCTCTGATAAAATACATAAAAACCGCATAAAGAAATATCCATATTACAAGAGAATATCCCATAGGAAATACCGTCCTTGTGTCCCTCATTTGAAATTCATTCACTGATTATAGGGACACTAAAACAAGGACACTCCCTGCTCAGTAAATCTGGAGACAGGTCATAGAGGCATCTGTTCTCCATATACCTATTTAATGAGGTCATTTGGTACACATACCATGCTTTGGGGAGTGCTTAATTTTTAGTAGGACTATTAATCTAGCTAAGAGTTAGTGAATTAAAATTATCTTTGAATTTAAATAGAGCATTTCTTTGTCTAATTTGCTCAAATTTATTGACATAAACTCTTACATATAAACCATTCTAAAAATACTTAAGAATAAATAGATTAACTGAATGTTGTAGTCCCATCAAAATAACTAAGCACTTTTGTGACCTTGAAAAGTAATTAGAATTCAACAGATTTTAAACTACAGATATTGAATTGCCTAGTAATAACCATCCTCAGTGATTTGGGACTCTGGAAACCCTGCTGTATATTGATTATAGGAATAACCTTTCGAGCAGTCATTGCTGATAACAAGAGATATTTATGTGAGAAGACACACTTTGCAAAGAGGGCTCACTTGCTCAAAACTTGGGAGAATAAAATGTGTTCATGGAATGCCACATAATTTATAGTTATGATGTTTTGTGATTGTTTTAGGTAATTTTCTTGATTCACAGATCAGAGATAAACATAGACAAAAAGTTTCAGTTCTTTAAGGCTGGTGTTCACCTGATCAAAAAAAAAAAGAAAAAGTCATGGTCGTATGACTTGCATTTTTCATAATTTCATATTAAATGGAACTCAAGGAAAAGAGGCATCACTGGTCTACAACGTCTATAATTTTCCATTATTCAGGAATGTGATTCTTGGCCTCAGAAAATATTTAACAATGGAATAAGGAAGCCAATCCACAACTAAACAAAGTTATGATAAGCTTGTATATTTATATTATATTTATATATAAATATATAGTTATTTTTATATGCATATATATATTTGTATATATTTCCTGAGACATGACATTGATGTTTTCTCAGTTTTGTGGGGCGTCATGCAGGATTTTGATACCAGAAAAGATTCATATGAATTTCTAGTACAAGAAGCAAAGTAATAGAAAATCTACACTTCTCAGAAAGTGATGAGCCTAACATGACATGGAAACTCTTGGTCCTACAGTGATTCTTAGAATGACTGACAATGCTGGTAACCACTTGCAAGTGGAAGGCAGGACACTTTTTGTAGAGAAAAAGGAAATAAATGACAAAAACCATATCAAGGAACTCATCAAGACATCAATATCAGGGATAATAGTACAATTCTCAGAGTGCTGAGACCGAGACACTTTAAAGCAAAAAATATATAAGAGGCTTTCTACAAAGTACCTTCCATAAAACTCCTAGGCTGGTTCTTTTGACAATATTCACAATAAATATTAACATTGTTTTTCAAGACAGACTTGAGTCTCCTTTTATCTTCTTATAAATTAAGAGCATTCAGTCCTTGGATTACAGGCACAATTCTTAACATATCCTTAAGGGCTGGTGTAATATTGATTGATAGATTCAACATTTTTTTTTTTTTAATATGGAAAGCTCTGTGGTCTTAAACTCAGATAAGAAAGACATCAAGAATGTTAATCTAGGCTAAGAGTTTAAAATACATCTAAATCTACATGGTTGAATAGCATAACACCTTACACTAGAATAAAAATAGTATGTTTAGTACCTATAATTGTGTTTGTTTGCAGTGGTCAACTAGCCATCCCAGTAAACCCAGCAATAGCTTGAAATGACACTAAGACTCAATTTTCAAGAACACATTAAAAGGGACAATTTTTTAATATGCACTATAACTATTTTTAGAATAGTATTATCAACATAAATGCAGAAGATGTAGACTGATCTATTCAACTGAACTCTTCTGACCACCAGCCAATCTCTGTGGGTAGAATCTTTGCTGTGAATAGGTACTCTGAAACTTCCCATCCTTTCTAACCTGCTATTACTCTTACTCTCTTTCCATTTAGCACCCTTTCCTTAGTGAGAAAAGATATCACCCAGGAAACTCCTTTAAGTACGAACTTAAGTCCCACCCAGCTGCCCTGTCTTCTTCACTTTCCCATTAAGACTTTGAGTTGCATTCCTGGTATCCAAATACCAGCTCTAGATGGGCCCTGGACGACCTGCCCACTGTTCATGAGCATTTTTCAACAACCAGTTTTTCTCCATTTTACATCTCCCACTTCTTTCCTTCCATTTGCTCTAAACTCAGTTTTTTCACATTAAAATACACCAACAAACAGGTTAGAAAGCTTCCCCCTACCAAAAATACTGTGTGTGTGTGTGTGTGTGTGTGTGTGTGTATTTTTCCAATTTTTCTATTACACTATACAAAAGGAAACATATTGCAATACATATTTTAATATCCCAGTTTTGTCAATTTCTCTTCTGACTTAACAGGGTATGGTAGAATTACACCTCATCATAATAGATAATTTTAATAGATATTAAACACGATTAATATTATCTCTTAAAATAACTGTTTCTGTTAGTGTTTTGATTTCTTAAATTGTCTTTTAACCACAAAATTTTCAAAGCAGTACAGAAAATTAAAAGCAACAAAAAAATGAATAATCAACTGACTCATTTCCCTTTAGAAAAAAAATAATTTTTAAAATTATCCAAGTGTAAAAGATTTAAATGATTAAAATACATAAAATCAGATTCATAAATATGCTTATGTATTTATAAAATAATGCATTTATACGTGATTGAATGCTAGAATTGGAATTAACATACTTTGTTGGTGGCTCTTTTCATAATGGTATGATACTTTATTGTTTTTCAGTGATGTTCTAAGTGAAAGTGCATCAAAATATGTTTTAAATGGACCATTATGCATAAGAAATTGAATTAAATTTAGTAAAAATGGATAAAATATGCTTTTGTTGGTGTAGCTGTAACAAACTCATTTACAAATTTTATGTCAAGTGTGTCCAAACAGAACCCTCACCTTATTATAAGATTAGTTCAGACATTTGAATGGCATATTTTACATAATTAATTATAATTACATTTAATCTACATTGGGCATTTCTCTATCTGAAAAAACACATTGCCTAAAGCAATTATTCCAATATGACTAACTTCTACAGCAAAATTTCTCTAGCTCAGTACTATTAACATTCTGCACTGCATAAGACTTTATTTAAACAGGTGGTACTGTGCATGTAAGATATTTAACTTTGTAGTCTTTATATATTGGATACTGGTAGCACCCCTGAAACCTACATGTAGTGCAATAACTAAGATGTCTCCAGACACTGCCTATCATCTTTTGCAGGAAAAAAAAAAAATTGCCACTGAGAACTGCTATTGTAGAGAATAAAGATACCTGTTAATCTAAAATTGAAGAGGATATTATGGAAAACCATTTTTAAATTGTCAATAAAATGTGGCTTTCTAAATAAATGCTTTGTAAAAGATAACTGTACTTTGATACAAGAAGCTACTATATTCTAAATATAAAAGGAACCTTATGATAAGATGTTCCTTAAATAGTTTTGGTCATTTAGTCCATTGTTCCTATTTATAAAACACTCTTGGCATAAACAACCACTAGTTACAAAGTTTAGGGCTAAATATTAATTTCATTTAAATGATGCTAACCAAAGTTCTGAAACACTCTTTTGCACTATTTTTTTTCCAACATTCTTCCTTATTAATGTCCCCACAACGAGCTTATTTAGCTTCAAAACA
The DNA here is from genome assembly GCF_902686445.1 of Sciurus carolinensis. Classification (NCBI taxonomy): domain Eukaryota; kingdom Metazoa; phylum Chordata; class Mammalia; order Rodentia; family Sciuridae; genus Sciurus; species Sciurus carolinensis. The sequence goes on along the minus strand of NC_062221.1, from coordinate 118,977,171 downwards.
TGGCTTTACTCATTCTCTTCTGGATCAAGTGACATGGTGTAAAGGTACTTTTCTGGCTTGAATCCAACCCTCTCTTGGCTTCATAGGTATTTCTCTTTATATTTCAAATACTGAACATTGGATTAAAAATAAAAAATGCAAAGAATTTGACATACATAAGACATCAAATAAAGGGCAGATCATTTCAAATAAAGATGTTTTAAACATGATATAGCAGATGAATGAATTATAAAACTGAAATTTCTTTATGAGAAATAATGTCTATTGTGCACCAAATAAGAGAGAGAGACTAATCCATTGACATAAAATGTTTGGGATATTAAATTCAGTCCTGAGTGCCATATTTTAAACAAATATGGGAAGCTGACAAGCATGCTTGAAAGATTGCACACAGAGCATGAATACAGTCTAATACAAATTAACATGAGGTATTTGGTTACTCATTGTAAGAAACGCAATGAAGATCCGAATAGAAAAAATTCACTGAAGAATGAAACAACGGTTTAAAAGAAAACCATTTAAATTTTTAACTTGTTGCTCCACATGAAAATACATGACCCAATGTATCAATGGAGAAGTGAAATAAAAATTAAAAAATAAAAAAACTATAAATTTAAATGTAAGTCAACTTCTACAAATACCGGAAAATATGGCTAAAAGAATGTGTTTCAATACCTACGTAAATCTTATGCATGAAATAACATCCTTTTGACTCTAAAGTCAAGAGTTATATTCTTTTTTTTTCTTTGAGCGCTTTGACTAATACATGTGCAGTGATGTCTTTAATTCGCATTAATACATATAAAGTGAAATATTATTTGCCATATTATTAAGTAAATAGGCATTTAAAATTTCTCCTATATTCAATGAGAAACTATTTCTAGGTATCCATGACTGTTATGGTTTGGATGTGCGGTGTCCCCCTGTGCTCAAGTGAGAGACAAATGCAAGAAGATTCGGAGAAAAGATGATTGGGTTATGATAGACTTAGCCTAGTCAATGAACTTATCCCCTGATGAGATTAACTGAGTGGAACTGAAGTCAGATAGGGTGTGACTGGGAGAGGTGGGTCTTTGGTGGCTTGCTTTGGGGTTATATATTTTGTATCTGATGAGTGGAGTCTTTCTCTTCTGCCTGATCATCATGTAAGCTGCTGCCCTCCACCATACTCTTCTTCCATGATGTTCTGCCTCACCTTGAGTGAAGACATGGAGCCAGCTGTCTATAGATTGAGACCATGAGCCCCCAAATAAATATTTCCTCTTATACAATTGTGTGTGCCAAATCTTTAAGTTACAACAGCAAAAAAGAGCTGACTAAAACAGTCACTACAATGACAGGAGTACAACACATGTACACACAGAAACTAGGTCTCAGTATTTCTGAATTTCATACAATTGAGAGTGGGAACAAAATGCTGTTTTTAATAATTTTTTGCTTATTCCTTTGGTTATATGTGCTAAAGTCTACAAGTTTGTTTCCTATTTTTAATTATTAAGTTTCCTGGGGAATATTTCAGTGCATTCTCTTTCAATCCGCCTGGGCATTAGTGATCACTGGAGCAAGTGGCTTCTGATGAAGTATAAGGCATTATGTTTAGCTGCAGCAGTCATCTTCTTATCCAGGGAAGATGTATTCCAAGACCCCCTCTGGATGCCTGAAACCACAGATAACACCAAACTCTATATATACTGTTTTTTTCTGTTCAGATATACCTGTGAAGAATTTATAAATTAGGAAGAGTAAGAAATGAACAACTAATAATGACAAAAGAACAATTATTACCATGTGATGTAATAAAATTTATGTGCACTTGGCCTCTTCCTCTCAAGACATCATTGTACCATTCGTACATTTTAGCATCCTCAACATGCAACTTTTTCCTTTTCTCTTGATGTTAAGAACTTTCCCCTTTTCAGTTAAAATAAACACTTTACAGTTTCTTTTCATCATGTCTGAATAGCCAGCATCACTACTCTTGCTCTTTAGCATCTTTTAATAAAACAAGGATTATATCAACACAAGAACTGAGATTCTGTGATAGTCCATATGATATCCACAATGGTTACTAGGTGACTGAAGGGCAAATCTGCTGTCCTGAGTGGGATGAAACATGATACCATGAGATTTCATTGTGCCACTTGGAACAGTGTGCAATTTAAAAGGTATCACCTTTATTTCTGTATCACTTTTATTTCTATATTTTCAGTCTGCAATTGACAGGAGGTATCTGTTTTAGTCAGCTTTTTGCTGTTATGATGAAGAGATGTGAGAACAATTAGAGGAGGAAAAGTCTATTTGAGGGCTCACAGTTTCAGAGGTCTTCGTTCATAGATGGCCAACTCCATCCCTCAGAGACCAACACATGGCAGAACATCATTGTCAAAGAGTGTGGTAGAGGATAGCAGGTCAGAGAGGTCAGAGCACATTCACCAAGAAGTAGAGAGATAGATAGATAGAGAGAGAGAGAGAGAGAGAGAAAGAGAGAGAGAGAGAGAATGCGCTACCCACAATGGACAAAATATAAACCCCAAGGTTATGAGCTCATCAACACAGCTCTTCTGGCCTCACTCTATCTGCCTATAGTTACCACCCAGTTAATCCCTATGAGGGGATTAATGCACCAATCAGGTTAAGGCTCCTATAAGCCAATCATTTCACCTCTAAACTTTCTTGTGTTATCTCACACATCAGCTTTTGGGGAACACGTAATATATAAACTATAACAGTATCTAAATTACAGAAAATAAAATCTTTGGTAAGTGGTGAGTTCTCTACATAGAAGTTATTTTAATTGGAAGTTGGAAATTCTTTCCAGAAATTATTTCATGTTCCTCTATTGCCAATTGAAAAGGCCTGAAGAATACACAAGTTGAACTCTCTACATGGCATAGTAAGATTAACTCTTGAGAAGCATCCACTGAGAAGTCAGAATCTGAGGAAATAACTGTTAAAGGTCCCCTAGAGAAAGGGGAGGCCTGAAGCCTTTAGGAGCAGCGTAATTGATCGCCAGTTCTAACTAGTCAGGTATAACTATACTGTATTATCTTCAGTCCTTAGGAAAGTCTTTTAAAATGTAACAGCTTTCACAATGTTTGGGTTGAATTTAAGAATGACAATTGCATGGAGAAGGTCCTGAGAAGACTAGTTTTGTTCAAGGGGAGAGATAAACAGGTCAGATGAAGGATAATAACTGTCAGGAAGAATTTATAGAATGTGTGAGCACTCTGGGCAGGGATCACCATTATTTGTGGAACATAAGTGCTTATTGGGACAATAAAAGTAGGGATTACTCCTCTGAAGTCTAGAAAACTTGAAAACGCATGCATAATCTTATCCAAACGGAACCACCATTGTATGATAAACCATTTTGAGGTAAAAAATCATCTCCAGCTGTGAAATGGCTGGATTTTCCCATATAATCAAATCTCTTTGTGACATCTCAATAATTTATTTGTACTTCTCGCACTCACTCTTCTTCCTAGATCTTTCCCACCTCCATGTAACTATTTTTGTGAATTTTTATAGTATTTTCATCAATATATAAATGGTGAAGTTTGAAGTGATTACAAAGACAGCACCTTAACTTCTTTTAGAAATGAGCATTTAAATCCGATTTAGGACATCCTGCATCTTTTTTTCAATATTACAGTGGTTTAGTCCTTTAAGATTTGGGGGCAAATGGCTTGAAATATTTCATTTTATCCTATTATCATAGAGTCTACATATTGCCAGAGAAATCAAGAAATGAATAAAAGTGTAGAGTAATGAGTTTAGTTTCTTTACTGTTACATGATTCCAACTCTTAATTATGAGAGGGTACCATTCTTAAATCCCCAGGACATCCCTGACCTTCTCATCATGATATCTTTATCTATCTCTGTTTATTCTCAGTTTTAAAGTGTTTAAAGTCACAAAATTTTACCATGAGTTTCTATGAGCAGTAACAATCCCATGGTTCATTTCTGTGGCTGAAGAATTGAGACCATTTCTGTCTTTCAGATCATTTTACAACTTCCAGAGATCCAGGCCGCACTTACATTTTTTTTTTTTTCTGTAGAAGAAGTAACAATAGACCTTTTGTGATCAGAAACAACAAATACCTCTGTTACTTGTTCTCCACTGGCAATTATCCATTTATTTTAGAGTGCCTCTGCAGGAATTTCTGCAACTTCACAAAGGAGTCAGATGAATTGGCAACATAACCTTACATATATAAAATAAAATCACCCTATGCAAAAAAAAAAGTTTAATAAAATCTATTCCCTCATTAATTCCAATTGTAGTTCCACAACATCTCTGACCCTTTCTCTCAAAATTACTTTCAGTATATGCTGCTGATCAAATTGCAAGCTACTGTATTTTTCATGAGTAAATGAACCTCCCTGACTTCATGTTTAGATCTGAAAGTGAATCTCATCAGTGCTTACAGCATTTTAAATGTACAAATACAGGCTTTTGTCCTTTAGTTGTTTTTCACATTATGTGAGGACAGCAGTTAATTCAGTGCAAATAAAAATGTTTAAGCCAGAATTTCTCTCTCTAAAGAGAAAACTGTTTATTGGCCATAAAGATATTGCTAAAATTAGGTACTTCAAGAACAGGTGTACTATTTTATCTTTTATTCCTCCAAATGCATTTCCATTCCCTTAGAATGTATAATATGCATTTAGGGAGATATAAGTGTAATAATAATGAGGTTAAGGACTCCTAATTATGGAACACAGGTTGTGCCAGTATTGTATTCCTATGGATTTTCTCCTAATTCTTACATCATATCTGTGAGTTAGGCTTAATTATTATGATGATTTTACAAATGAGAAAATTATAGGGTAGAAAGTGGAAATAACAACTACTAAGTGATGAGGTAATTACTCTAATCCCATATCATGTCCCCAAGCTTTCTCCGAACTATCAAGTGTGACCACCTTTCCTCCAGTACTTTCCATTTTTTGATAAGTTCTTATACATGACTAAGGAATTATTTATCTCCTTGGATTCATTATACTTCAGACCAATTATTAAGTTAGACTTAGAACTCAGGGGTAAAGCAGGACTGTTCTCAAAACCATTCAGGTACTCATCAGTACTCTCTAGCTAAAAGTATCTTATTAATACATTAAAACTACTATTATTTTAGTGAAGGAAATGATCAATGTAGTTTTCAGTTTATGGTATACTGGATAGTAACTTGCTGGATCAAGAGGGATAGTAAAATGATTTTTAAACCATCCTTCTAAGATGCACAGTGGACATAATCACACATGAACATACACATATGCAAAAATAATTTGAATGGATTCAAAGGATGGTCACATAGTAAATGTACTAGTATTTTAGAGCTAGTATAATGACTTTGATGGCTTCTCTGTTTTAACCTCCTTCCTCAGTTTCTCTGGGAATATCAAATATGTAAAGAAGCATTGTTGTCTAAAAAGTAAGACATGATAAAAAAAAAAGTAATACCACACTTGTAT